>NC_133334.1:230067166-230273253 GCF_042186555.1 Aquarana catesbeiana | reverse complement strand
CATTTTACTGAAACTCCTGTTCCTAACAAAACATTCACAGATCTGAGTAGTCATTGTCATTTTTGTGGCTGCACACTGCAGAGAATGCAAAGAATGCCGAGAAAGAAACTGGCATTCTGTGCCGGGTTTCCCACACCACATTCTAATTGCACTGCCCTTGCAATCTGTAGCGTGGTGGTCTATGTAGCAAAGCCTAGCAACACAACAAATGTAGGTCGCAAATGCAATGTGTTTGCCCGCACCGGATCACATGATGACAAATGTACCATGTGATCCCATTGCAGTGCAAAAGTAATGCATGAACTACCTTTGTGGAAGTGCGAAATCAGTCCCATTCAAAATGAATGGGCTGATATTACACTGCACAGAACTGCATGTGAATTGCAAATGAACTGCATGTGAATTGCAGTGCAATCCTGTGTGATTCACAACCAGTTCCTAGCGTTGAATGGGCCCTTATGCCCCATACACATGAACGGAAATTTCCCCCCAGCAAAAGTCCGATGTGAGATTTTGGGTCGGAAAATTCAGACCGTGTGTATGCTTCATCGGACTTTTGCTGACGGAATTCCCGCCAGCAAAAGATTGAGAGCATGGTTCTCTATTTTTCGGTCGGAAAAAGTTCAGATCGGAAATATCCGATCGTGTGTAACCAATTCCGACACGCAAAATTCCTTACGCATGCTCGGATGCATTGAACTAATTTTTCTCAGCTCGTCGTAGTGTTGTATGTTACCGCGTTCTTGACGGCTGAAAGTTCAGAGAACTTTTGTGTGACCGTTGTGTATGCAAGCCAAGCTTAGAGCGGTAATTCCATCGGAAAAACCATCCAAGTTTTTACCGACGGAAAATTCCGCTCGTGTGTACGGGGCATTATAGTACTTGGCATTGTTGTTTGCATAGGAAACTTTGAATTGCAATGCAAAATTAAAGGGGCTGTAGAAACCCTCGTGTTTTTTTCACCTTAATGCATCCTATGCATTAAGGTGAAAAAAACACCTGGTAGTGACCCCGGCCCCCCTAGCCCCCCCACCCTGTTTTTACTTTACCTGATCCCTGGAATTTCACCGCGCGGAGACGCACTCTTTCACTCTGCCAGGGGGACTCGACCATTGATTTGGATAGATTGATAGCAGCGCAGCCATTGGCTCACGCTGCTGTCAATCAAATCCAATGAGCGCGGGCCACCAGGGGGGGGGGCGGGGGCCCGAGTCCAGCATTCGTGTCTATGGACGCCAAATGCTGGACTCGGGAGAGCGCGCACCACAAGGTAATCCCCCCGGGGGGAAGGGGAGAGCGTTTCGCCTAGGGGGTTATCTGATGCAGGGAGGAGGCCGCGAGAGCTGCTGAGGGACCCCAGAAGAGGATGTTCGGGGCCCCTCTGTGCAAAATGAGCTGTACAGTGGAGGTAATTATTATATGTTTGTTATTTAAAAAAAAAAACGAGCCTTTACAATCACTTTAAAGTAGAACCTCAGTGAAGTTACTTCATTTTTGGGATTAGGATGGAGAAGGGTGACCTGACATCTGTAAGATTTTTTCTTGCCCCTGAAAGTGAGGCTAAAATCTCCATATTAAAAACAAATCTCTCTTCTGAAAAAGGGTCGTACAAATCTACTTAAATCTGGACAGTTACAGACTTGTAAAAAAAATAGTATTGCTGTATATCTCAGAGCTCTTTTTCTGGGTGATAAGTTCTCTTTAAAATGGATGTCCAAGTAGGCGATTCCCCTTTTCCTGAACCCCCATCTCAGTCTAACTAATTGCCAAATAAAACTAAATCAAGCAAAAAGACCAATTTACCCATCTAAATTTGTGGTTATGTAACTGGTATATTCTAATATTCTATAGGCTGTTGTGTGTTTGGGAAGCACTGGGACAGGGTGAAGGATCAGGCAATCTCAACCATGCTTTCCTGGCACTCCCCCCCCCCCCCCCCCTTTTTTTTTTTTGCTGCACCTTATCCTTGCTACCGCGCATAAGAAATAAGATTGCATTATCATATTGTCTATACCCTATATCATTGTGTGCTCATTCACCTGTACTCCTTCCCCAATGTGTCTCATTCGCTTGGATATGTCAATCACTTGTATCATGTCACTGTGTATAACTTTATATTGTATCTCTATTGTCTCATATAAAGCACTCCTTGTTTGTAAAAAATTGTGGGTCATGTGATGTGCCAGTTCCCAAGTCTTCTATCATCTGGACTTCAGCGGAGAAGGGTCCTTTTCTTAGCTGCACACATCCCTGCCTGGGGGAAGTGAGCAATTCCCAATTGTTCTCCAGCGTTGGGGGTCCTCTCGCCAATACTGAAGACTGCAGAGATGTGATGAAGTCACGAAGAAAGGTGGCAACAATAATGGTCAGTAGCGGGCCAGAATTTAGCACTGGATCACCAGTTGTCACCATGGGAGGGTCATGTGATGGCAGATTCAGGTATATTAGCAATATTGCTAGAGGGTTTTTTTATGGGGGATATAGGTGGGATGGGTTGAGATGGGATTTTATATTTTATTTACAGCAGATATGAATTTAAATGTACCGTAATTTTTATTGTTATTTGTTATCAGCTATGTGTTTTCTATTTTTAAATAAAGACTAGCATCTTTTTTATATTGGTTTGTTAGAAGGAAGTTATGTGGACTAAAGTACTGATCACCATGATACACTGAGATTTGATGCTGAAAATTAACTGGACAACATTTTTTGCAAACGTTTTGCTTCCTGAAAAAAACTTTGGTGATTATTTATGATAGACCCCTTCAAACTGAACACAACAATAGCATTGCTGAATGACTGTATCACATAGGACTCTTAAGAAATATGTAATCAACTTTTTAATGACTATAAGGTTTTAATCACATAATGTTTCCGTCATGCTGCATGAGTTTAACACGGGATAAAAGTTTTTTGCTGCTGTTATTCCTTATTTACATCAGCATGTTTTCTCATGACAGTCAGTCACCGGCTCTCTGCTCTCCCCTCCAGTGCTCACTGAAGAGAGGGAGGAACTGCCTTAGGCTCTCAGCAGCGTTACTAAGCCAGGTGTAGGTCCAGGCATCTTGGTGGAACCCTGACCATGTGGTCGAGATCTTTTCAGAGCCTGGACCGGCTCTGTGATGTCAGCTGACAGTGAGCTAAAGCGGATCACAGAGTGCAGAATGAACTACACTCCTGTGATCCATAAGAGAAGTATGGTCAAAATAGCTTTGGCCATACTTCTCCTTTAATGACATATCTGACCTGCGGACCAAAAAAAATGAATTGGTTATTTTTGGAAACATCTATCTTAACCACTTGCCCCTGGGCAGCTGCAGGCATCATCCCAGTATGTGTTTTTTAGAGCCGGCGGAGCCCTTTCTTGCAAAATCAAACCTAGTGGCTAAATAGCTGCTACATAGTTACATAGTAGGCGAGGTTGAAAAAAGACACAAGTCCATCAAGTCCAACCTATGTGTGTGATTATATGTCAGTATTACATTGTGTATCCCTGTATGTTGTGGTTGTTCAGGTGCTTATCCAATAGTTTTTTTAATTATCAAGGCTCCCCGCTGAAACCACCGCCTGTGGAAGAGAATTCCACATCCTTACCACTCTTATGCCTTGTCCACGCGGTCGGATTTTCCGACGGAAAATGTGTGATAGGACCTTGTTGTTGGAAATCACGACTGTGTGTGGGCTCCATCACACATTTTCCATCGGAATTCCCGACACACAAAGTTTGAGAGCAGGCTATAAAATTTTCCGACAACAAAATCCGTTGTCGGAAATTCCAATCGTGTGTACACAAATCCGACGGACAAAGTGCCACGCATGCTCAGAATAAATTAAGAGACGAAAGCTATTGGCCACTGCCCCGTTTATAAGTCCCGACGTACGTGCTTTACGTCACCGCGTTCAGAACGATCGGATTTTCCGATAACTTTGTGTGACCGCGTGTATGTAAAACAAGTTTGAGCCAACATCCGTCGGAAAAAATCCATGGACTTTGTTGTCGGAATGTCCGATCAATGTCAGACCGTGTGTACGGGGCATTATAGTAAAGAACCCTCTACGTAGTTTAAGGTTAAACCGCTTTTCTTCTCAGTTTAGTGAGTGGCCGCGTGTCTATTAAATTCCCTTCAACAGAAAAGTTTTATCCCTATTGTGGGGTCACCGGTACGGTATTTGTACATTGAAATCATATCTCCTCTCAAGCGTTTCTTCTCCAGAGAGAATAAGTTCAGTGCTTGTAACCTTTCCTCATAACTAATGTCCTCCAGTCCCTTTATTCGTTTTGTTGCCCTTCTCTGGACTTTCTCCAGTTCCAGTACATCCTACCTGAGGACTGGTGCCCAGAACTGGACAGCATACTCTAGGTGCGGCTGGATTGCTTAATTGCTTTAACATCGGCAAGATGGGGTCCCCCTCCCACCACCTTCCCGGACTCTCCCTTCCCACTGGGAAACCCAGGACTGCAGCTGGTGGTTCTGCCGGCTGTCTATATAGAGCTGATTGGGTAATGAAGGATTTAATCACTTCTGGTTTCGCCGATTGTAAACAAACCATCGTTGGTTTGAAAAAAAACATCAGCTCAAACTGCTCTTGGCATGATTTAAAGTTTTTAAGGATTGAGTAGAGATCTGGACCCTAGAGATAGATGCTAGATGTCTCAGTAAATAGGACCTGTCACTGCTATCATGGGATATTAACATAAAATAAATAAAAGTGGTAAAAAATGTAAGGTATAGTGTAAAAATGAAAACAAATTAAACAAACATGAAAAAAAAAAAGCCCCCCCTTCCGGGCCTGTTTATTCTCTAGGTCTCCTGCTTAAAAAAATATTTAGCCTGCTTTCACACTGAGGCGCTTTACAGGTGCTACATCGCTAAAAATAGCGCCTGCATAGCGCCTGTAAAGAGCCTTTCCTGTCTCTCCAGTGTGAAAGCCCGAGTGCTTTCACACTGACAGTGCGCTTGCAGGATGGTAAAAAAAAGTCCTGCAAGCAGCATCTTTGCAGCGCTATAGGAGCGCTGTATACACCGCTCTTAAAGCGCCCCTGCCCATCTGTTGGGTGTCTTCAACCAAGAAGAGCTTAATGTGTATACAAAATTGTTTCTCAGACTTCTGTACTTCGGAATGCGAAAGTTGATCGCCCGAAGATGGATTCATGAGGAGCAACTCACACTGGGAATGTGGATAAAAACAATAAATGCAGACATACCCATGTATAAAATGACATATGAGGCAAGGGGGGCCCCTAAGAAGTTTAGGAAGGTATGGTTTAGGTGGATTGACTCCAAAAACACCTTAGTGGATGAGGGGGAGGAGAGCACCGGGGACGGATGAACGTAGGCAAAGATGAAGATGTACAGTAATGTGATAGTTGAGAGGATGCATACAATATTCTGGACAGATTAACTCTGAAGGGGAGAGGGAAGGGGTGGGAAGGGAATTCATCTGTTTCTATGGTTGAAATTATGTTTCTATGGTTGATGTCGATGGTTCCAACATCGTACTTGCTTTATTATTTTTTTTTTTTTAATTTTATCAAATAAAAAAAAAAAAAAAGAGAGCTGAAACTCAGGTTGGAGGAATGAAAGGAGAGTCTAGCAGAACCCTAGAGTGCTACTTGTAGCAAATGTTGATGTTATTCATACGAAGAGACAATCTGATGTCATTAATGTAATGTATGCCAACCTAATATTTGAAGTATGACATGTAACATGTCAATATGCTCAATAAAAAATGTATCTAAAAAAAAAAAAATCAATGGGGCAATGCCGCTGAACTGCTGGCAAAGCGCCGCTGCAGCAGCGGTTTTGACCTTTCTTCGGTCGCTAGCAGGGGTTAAAAGCACCCCGCTAGCGGCCAAATAGCGCCGCTAAAACAGCGGTAAAGTGCCACTAAAAATAGCGGCGCTTTGCCGCCGACGCCTCCAATGCCTCGGTGTGAAAGCACCGATACTGTTTGGAGGTTCTGAGTAATTCTCCACAAAACAATACTGATTTTTACATGTATGTGAGAAGTGTGTGGTCTTCAAGTGGTTAAATAACGATAACCTTCACTGTTCATCACTTTCACAAGATTTTTCCAAATTTTATGGTAAGCAGAGGAAAACATATCTTTGGTCAACAAGTGGTTCATGTGGCACACTTTTCTGCCCTGGAACCAAATACTCTCAGAGTGGCTATTTTTTTTTTTATGTATTTCAACTCTCTTGTAAGACTGTTCCATTTGCATATGTAACCACAGTATTTAGTATATCCAAGCTGTATTCCAAGCAAGAGAGCCATTGCATTTAGTTCTCCACCGATATTCCAGTTGTTCTTGGTGTCCTGAATATGCTTCAAAAACTGTTTCAGTACTTTAGTCCACATATACTCCTTTAATGTGTGCGGAATAGCCAACAGGCATTGCAAATAGCAAAAACAGAAGATTTCTATAAAATGGTATGTGATAGGTTAGGTGGTAATGGTAGGTTAAATTACAGGTCTTTTTGTGATTAGCAGCCAAAAATAAACAAAATACACTAAAAAGTGTTCAGGAAGCAAAATCTTTGCTCTCCAGTGAACTATTCCTAAGTTATCGTAATACATATTGGGAACCACTTGTTCATTGTGGTGTGCAGTGTTGAAAAAAGATGCCAGTCCATTAAAATCTACATTCTGGTGGGTTGTGAACCCATTCAAATTGAATTGGCTGTCTTAAAGCAATGTACCTTAAAGTGTTTGCCTTAAAGTGCTCTAAAGATATACACAGAATCTATGAATAAAGGCTCAGACTCACAGTAGTTTTCTGTGATAGCAGCACATCCAGTGTATGTTTTGGCAGATTTACCCTGTATTTCATCATCAACCTACTGCGGTTAACCTTGTTTTCTATTAATAAAAGTAGAAAGTTAGAGGAAGGATAATTTAGATGAAACTCACCATATAAAAGAACCATAAGACTCCGCAGCATTTCAGAAGAGTGACAAGCAGTCAAAGCTGGAGGTACGTTCTTTGTTCTGAACTCATAGTTATTCCAGGTAACACAAGATCAAGCAGTTAAACTTGACGGGCAACTCCCCTGGATGCACATATATTATTTTTGAACAGCTGGAGCTAGACACAGGGTTTCAAGTGGGAATTATTGATCATTTGCTTACCAAAGCCTACATACCATCTAAATATTTAACCTGCCCTTGCCTGGGAGTGGCGTTTTACAGGGAGGAAAGGCTGGACAGAAAAAAAGTGAAGGGTGCGGTCAAGGAAAATGTTATAAAATTGTGTTTGTCTAGCCTTGAACATAGAGAAATTGTGTTTGCCTAGCCTGGAAACCTGGAAGGTCGTAATAGACAATGCAGGATGGGTTGGGTTATGTGGGCTAGTGGATCTATTTCTGATACCATTTAACATTTAAACAAGAAAGTAAAATTGTACATATAAAAACTCAATTGCCTTATATTTTATTATACGGCAAATTGTTTAGAACCTGTACAGGCAGCTAAAAACCATAGTTTCATCCACATAGGATGCATGCTAAGCACAAGTAAAGAAGCACTCTAAAGCGACAGCAAATTTTGGCTAGGCTTATGTAGAGCTACCCATGTTGGAGCTGCTGGATAGGATGGGTCTTCTGTTCTTTATGTCAACCTTCTCAAGAACTTCTGACACATCATGTTGTGTACAAATATACAGTTTCACAGAAATTCACTGAAAGTAATACTTAGTACCCAATAGTAGCTATGTTAAAGTAAACAGGCACCAAACCAGGTAGTAAAGAAAAACATAATTTATTGTCATCCAATATGGTTGGTAACTAGGCAAGCATAACATGAATCAACAATTTAGCATACAAAGTGAATTACAGCAGGGACTAGAAGTAAAAAACACTCCAGAGCGCACATCTCAAATTCCGAAAAAAGGTGAAAACAAGAGGACCCAGAAGGATAAATGGAATAAAAAATAATATAAAACAATATAGAAATGCAGTAGAACAATAACTCATAGAGTAAACACAAATGACATGATAAATTGGTGTATAGGTCACAGGTACCCAGGCACTAAACAACTGATAGCTGAGCTACACAAACAAGGTCAAAGGCTGCTAGGTGGCCAGAGAGGGAGCTCCATGCAAAAGAAACAGAGAGAAACCAGCACAAAATCTAATAGTGAAGTATGTTTAAAAACAGAGCGTTTATTGTAAAAAAACAAATAATATGCACTCATAAATACAGTCAAGGAGTCAAGGCACATAACCACTAGGGCAGAATGGACCACACAAGCGTTGCAGATATCGGAGATCAGGAAACCTCACAGGGATGGAGAAAAAAGCTCAGGCTGTCGAGCTGCACAAGGAGGAAAACCGCTTGTCAGTGGAAGTCTGCCCACCAAGTGAAATGCTGATGAAGTGGTGCCGAGGGTCAGGATGCATCTAAGGAATTTCCTCTTTCATCAGCCGAAGCGGCTTTCCTCCTCATGCAGCTTGGCAGCGTCAGTGCTTGCAGAGTGCAAAGCCACCTTATGTGCAGCAGCAAGCAGTAGTTACGTTTAAACTACTTAGTGCTGGAACTATACTGCCAAAGCACATTTATGGCGGTGATACTAGTCCTAGACTGACTGGCTATGCATTGTCCAAAAGAAAAGGAGAATAAGGGCAGGTGAACAAAGGAGGCTTGCAGAATAATCAATAAAGGAGGGGCAGTCCTTTGAGATGGTCTTCTGATGGCTTTTGTTGGGGTCCTTTAAGAGCATCAGTGCACTTAACAAGTTAACCTACATGCAGTATAGGTATGGTATAGTCTCAGCATGGGTGCAAGTTAGATGTTGTTCAGATGCAGTAAAGATGGGTAAATAGTCCATGTAGGTCCTGTGCAAGTGTGAAATGCTCAGGAGGATCCTGACAGCTGCAATGGCCATATAAGTTTGTAGACTGGCACAGGCTGGTGGAATTACGATACTCCTTTATTTAGCACAAGATTAAAAAAACAATTGTCCTTCCTTGCTTACATGTTTCAGGCCAAGGGTTTTAGTCATAGTATCAGTATAATACGGAATATGGTTGGTATGGGTGCAGTCTGATTTTGGAATAGGTGTGGTATAGAGTACAGTATGGGTACAGTTTGGGTACACTTGGTGTCCTGCTCTCTGTGGCTCAGTCCCTGTTAGCAGTATCAGCAATAGGCAAATAGCCCTCTCACCAGTCCTCGGGATGTTGCGGTACCATCTGGCTGTAGAAGGGGGGCTTCCACGGGCTCTGCCTGAAGGCCTCTGGTGATCAGCAGTGGAAGCGAGGATTAGTGGATGCTCCATTCTTCCTGCGGCAGTGGTGTAGGTACTGTGATCTGGACAGTGCTAAACTATCCCCAGGTGTCCTCACTAACAAGTTTCAAGCTAGGATCTCCGCTGGTATGGTCTCCTGCTTGGCAGGTGGCCAAGACCATACAGCGGTACAGCCATGATCGACCAAAGAAGTTGAGTGCACGTCCTCAGCATCATATCCAGAGGTTGTCTTTGGGAAATAGACATATGAGTGCTGCCAGCATTGCTGCAGAGATTGAAGGGGTGGGGGGTCAGCCTGTCAGTGCTCAGACCATACGCCGCCCACTGCATCAAATTGGTCTGCATGGCTGTTGTCCCAGAAGGAAGCCTCTTCTAAAGATGATTCACAAGAACCTCCAAGACGACCACTGCCTTGCTAAAGAAGCAGAGGGTAAAGGTGATGGACTGGCCAAGAATGTCTCCAGACTTAAACCCTATTGAGCATCTGTGGGACATCCTCAAACAGAAGGTGGAGGAGTGCAAGGTCTCTAACATCCATCAGCTCCGTGATGTCGTTATGGAGGAGTGGAAGAGGACTCCAGTGGCAACCTGTGAAGCTCTGGTGAACTCCATTCCCAAGAGGGTTAAGGCAATGCTGGAAAATAATGGTGGCCACACAAAATATTGACACTTTGGGACCAATTTGGACATTTTCACTTAGGAGTGTACTCACTTTTGTTGCCAGCAGTTTAGACATTAATGGCTGTATGTTAAGTTATTTTGAGGGGACAGCAAATTTACACTGTTATACAAGCTGTACACTCGCTACTTTACATTGTAGCAAAGTGTCATTTCTTCAATGTTGTATGGAGGCATGTCGCTCATGATGCATCAGGCCACAACAGTTCTTGTTTATATATGTTTAATTGGGTGGAACACACCCTGGAGGTTATTTACGAAAGGTAACTCCACTTTGCACTGAAAGTGCACTTAGAAGTGCAGTCGCTCTAAATCTAAGGGGTAGATCTGAAATGAGGGGAAGCTCTGCTGATTTTATCATCCAATCATGTGCAAGCTAAAATGCTGTTTTTCATTTTTCTTGTATGTCCCCCTCGGATCTACAGCGACTTTAGTTCCAAGTGCACTTTCAGTGCACTTTCAAGTGCACTTGCAGTGCAAAGTGGATTTTCCTTTAGTAAATAACCCCCCGTATCTTTTTCATTGTACTATTATATCATATTACAGCATTTAACATCATATGAGACACTACGTTCCCTCCTTTTTACCCCCCCTCCCCTTTTTTTCTAGTGGCAACCTTGGTGGGTGGGTGGGTGGGTGATGGGGTGTTGCCCGTCCCAGGGGCTGCGATGTGCAGTAGGATGTTTTTGGGTTTTTTTCAATTTGGGTTTTTTTTTTATAGACCAGTGTTGGCTTTATAATGTGCCATTATTAGTTTACACATTCCATGGATATGCACCATTTGGAAGCCTGGTCTGTCCCCTAATTGTCCCTCTGGTCTGTGTGAGTCACCCTGTCATAGTCCCCAGGATAGACGTTCTCTAGCGCCCTCTGCTCACCAGGCTGCTGGTTTATTCTCGAGCTGACCTGCCTTCAACATCCCTTTCTCCCCACTTTTTTTTTTGGTGGGGGGAGCCATTTACTTTTTATCTTTTTTTATGACACTATCATTCCGATATTTACTTACTCCCACTGATATTTTTTTTTTTCATCAATTCCTGATGAAGTGGACAGGGATCCAAAAAACGTGTAGTCTTAGGATGTTAAGAAAATTTGGTATGCTATTTAATCATGTATCTCTATGTGCAAAATAATATCATGTATATAAATACCAGGGTCATATATGAATTCATACTGTTTTCTTGTCAATCTATTATGAATCAGCTCATTGGAATTTTAATGTGTCTATTATTTGTATATGAAATTTGCTATCACGTGTATTCAGGACTCCATTATGTCAATTTATTTTATTATTAAATTTGAAATCATGTGTACAAATTATATTATGTCTCCTACCCCAGATTGCTGTAGTACACTTACTTATTGTGATGGCTATAATTTTAGGTTTCCTACCTCCTATCATACAAACTTTCTGTGAGTGGTAACTAAAATCAGTGGTCTTTATCGCTCATTCTGACTGCAGAAGCTCATGTTATTTACTCCATAAGGGACACCATGCATTCTTTATTTCTTCATCCGATACCTAACCTTTTTACATGTAGGGATAACACAGTGGAAAATGCTTTCAAATGAAACAATGTTCATGTATTCAACTCAAAATAAATAGTTGCAGAAAAAATTGCAGTAACCACGTCCTGACCATGGGCGTAGAATATATGCTGTAAAAAAAAAATCACCAAAGTTGCTCAAGTGTATAATACCCCTTACGCCTTGGTCCTCCACCCACAGCACAGCTCCCAATCGATATTACAAGGACTGGGCGCCGCTGGCAGGACTATGGACTATGGACAGGGTTCCTTAATGATGTGGAGAAACAGGCTTTTTTGTTTTCTCAGAATCTTATGTTTTTTCTGGTTCCTGGAGTCCAGAGCCTTTGTAAAGCTTTGGTGAGATAAAGCCTCAACTCCTAGGTCCACATGTTACCTGGTAGCCAAACCTCATTATCAGTCTTGAGACTTTATAGTGTACAAAAAGCTACTTTTAGGAATGCTGTGTGAAATGTGGCATTAAAGATAAATTCACCCACATAACCTCAAGTAGGTGTCTTCTACACTGGATTATATGCCCTCAGTTGTAACAGAGATCCTCTGACCGCAATTAGCACCTACTGGCAGTAGACCAGGGACTTGGTGGATAGGAGGAAGGAGATGCTAATCTCGGTCAGAGATTCTTATACAACTGAGGTCATACAGTCTACCGTGTTTCCAGTATGTTTCCATACTATTTACCTTAATTCCAATTTCCAATGGAAATGAAAGTTTTAGACCTGAACTTTAACACCAGTAGATAACAGAAGAACTTAACCATTTCAGCCCCGGAAGATTTTACCCCCTTCCTGACCAGAGCACTTTTTACAATTTGGCACTGCTTCGCTTTAACTGAAAATTGCACGGTCGTGCGACACTGTACCCAAACAAAATTTGCATCCTTTTTTTTCCCACAAATAGAACTTTCTTTTGGTGGTATTTGATCACTTCTTCGGTTTTTATTTTTTGCGCTATAAACAAAAAAAGACAGACAATTTAAAAAAAAAAGTTTTACTTTCTGCTATAATAAATATCACCAAAAAATATATACCGTATAAAAAAAAAAAAAAAAAAAATTCTTCCTCAGTTTATATGTATTCTTCTACATATTTTTGGTAAAAAAAATCACAATAAGTGTATATTAATTGGTTTGCGCAAAAGTTATAGCGTCTACAAAATAGATGCTAGATTTATGGCATTTTTATTATTATTATTTTTTTATTAGTATGGGCGGTGATCTGCGATTTTTATGGGGAGTGTGACATTGCGGCAGACAGATTGGACACTTTTGGTACTATTTTGGGACCATTGACATTTATACAGCGATCAGAGCTAAAAATAGCCACTGATTACTGTAAAAAGTCACTGGCAGGGAAGGTGTTAAACACTAGGGGGCGATCAAGGGGTTAAGTGTGTTCCCTCAGTGTGTTCTAACTGTAGGGGGGATAGGCTACCACTGACATGACAGGGATCGATGTTCCCGATGGCTGGGAACAGTAGATCTCTGTCATGTTACTAGGCAGAACAGGGAAATGCCTTGTTTACATAGGCAGTTCCCTGTTTGTCCTCTCCTCGACATGATTGCGGGCCGCCAACGGACATCGAGTCCGCGAGACCAGCGGGCACACTCCCGCAATGCGTGGTGGAAGCTCGCTATCCTGCTTTTGCGGACTGATGTACAGGTATGTCAGTTTGCGCAGGCATGCCATTCTGCCGACGTATAACGGCGTGAGCCGGTCGGCAAGCGGTTAGAGTGGAAGTCCAGCCTATTCCTAACTAAGCTTAAACATGCTCCTACTCCCCTTCTAAACCTAATTCTATCCACCCTGTGAAAGGAGGATGTGTATACGTTCCTATTCTGAGAGCGATCCAGTCCGGTCACGTGACCTACCCAGAGACAGGCTTCAGTGAAAAGCAGATATCAGCAACAAAGACTGCACAGCCTGGATGGTGATTTAATCTATAGGCTTACTATGGGGTATCTGTTGTTGGCTGTCTGTCCTCTACGCTAAATCCACCGCTGACAGCCGATGATGTGATTGGATCGGATCGCTCTCAGAATAGGTGAGTATACACATTCTCCTTTCAGTGTGGATAGAATAGGGTTTAGAAGGGGGGTGCGAGCAGATTAAAGCTTAGTTAGGAATAGGCTGGACTTCCAATTTAAGGGCTGTTTTCTGTTGCTGCTATTGTCCCTCTCAGCAGTCCCCGCAAGGGGGGATTTCTGCACCTTTTTGGCGCTTGGTTCCCACTTGGCCACATCACATTCTATTTGGGTTTTACATTTTATATTGCCTTGTTCTCCTGAGGAAGCAGTAGAGAAACACGTTAAGAATACAGCCACCTCCTCTTCATAGCGCATATGGAGAAGCCCCTGTTAAGGAACAATATTTATTTTTTTGTCCAAAGTATATCGGTAGAGGTTACACTATATATATATTTAGTAGTGGTGGCTGTGAGGCATGCTGTAGAATGTACTCCTGTATTTTATGATTGTTCACGTATGAGAAGTATTATGGCAATTGTAAGAAATTGCCTGTCTTTTAATGTTCCATAAACATTTCTATGCATTTGTAATAAATTATATCTGTATGGTTTGAATAAGACTCATTGAGGGTTATTTATGAAAGGCAAATCCACTTTGCACTACAAGTGCAATCTACAAGTGCAAAGTGCACTTGAAATTGCACTGAAAGTGCACTTGGAAGTGCAGTCGCTGTAGATCCGAGGGGGACATGCAAGGAAAATAAAAAACAGCATTTTAGCTTACACATGATTGGATAATAAAATCAGCAGAGCTTCCCCTCATTTCAGATCTACCGCGACTGCACTTCCAAGTGCACTTTTAGTGCAATTTCAAGTGCACTTTGCACTTGTAGATTGCACTTGCAGTGCAAAGTGGATTTGCCTTTTGTAAATAACCCTCATTGCCTTTGACTCATATTTGGCACCTTAAAATTCTCTCCCTATCTGAGGGATTGAGTATATCCTTAAAAAATAATAATGCAGACTCAGTTTTCATCCCGCCTGTGCACTGCAGTACCTGAACAGAATAAACTTAGACAAGCTTAGTGAGAAAACAAGAATGTTTATTGGATTTGGGCTGTTTGTAAAACTATACAAATGTACAGCATAGTGCAAATAGGTCTCATTAGTGCATCAGATTCAAGTAGAGTTACAGTGTATACAAGGCTGTCAGTTACAGCTACGGTGGGGGCAAGGTTGTTACTGAAGGTATTGTATGGGTAACACAGGTATAGATTATGTGTGTAGCTGGTAAGAATAGTCTTGCATAGTTTATCCATATTAGCAAAAAAAAAATGTAATGTCTGAGTTTCCAGTAGCAACCCTTTGATATTAGGAAATGAAAACCTGATTACTGGCACTGGGCATTACCTTCACTTTACCAGCTTTGGAAAATCTGTTCACTGCTCCTTCCCTTATAATGTAGATACATCTGTTGTCAGTGTAAAATAAACAGTGAGCAAGGGTTAATCTCTACACCATGCTGGCAGGAGGCAGGCTTTTCTACTCTACTCTGCTTTCTACAGAAAATGTACTTTTGTTTTAATGCATCTGGAAGGTATTTCACTGATTTTAACCTTAAGTTCGGTGTGGTTTTAAAATATTTTAACAAGCTGGGTGATATACTTACATCACATACTAATGGATAAACTACTGACTGTCTGTCCTTATGGAATCATGCTCTCTGTAGCCATATGCAGTAAGATGCGACGGTATGTACTGACCATGTAGCATCTGATTATAATAATTCCAAAAATTAACCTGTTACACGCTATCACATGACATCTGATATTTCTTTATTTTCATTTCTGCATGTATGTGTATATGTGTGTAGTTATGTATGCATGTATATGTACACATACAGTATGTACTGTATATGTATGTTATCCATGATTTTCTATGATTGTTAGACCCTATGATTTTAAGGCATCATTCTCACGAGGCGGATCCGCTGCCTCGGAGTCCGCCAGCTCAGCGGGAGATCTCTCCGTTGATCTCAGCTAAACCGGCAGATGACAGGTCCCTCTCTGCTCACTGAGTGGGGAGGGGCCTGTCGAGCGCCGCTGCTTTCTATGGAGAGATTGGACAAAAACGGACAGCATGTCCGTTTTCATCAGATCTCACCCGATCCGATCTGCCAGGGACAGATGCGAACGTAGCGGCATCCGTCTGATTTTAGCAGATCGGACTGGGTCGGATGTCAACGGACATGTCACCGCTGACATCCGTCGCTCCATAGAGTAGCATGGAGCGCCCGTTCAGGTCCGCCGACAAAACTGACAGGCGGACCTGAACGGTCCAACAGTGTGAAAGGGGCATATCAGTCACATTTACTTTTACATTATAATATGTTTTCTTGTAACCCTGATGAAAAGGGGAGTTTTTTCTGACCCCAAAACGTGTTGGCTTTTTTTTAGTATAAACTAATAAATTAATTTGAATTCTTTTATCCATTGGTCTGGCACTTCTTCCATTAGTGGAAGTTAACATTTATAGGTAAAGTTGATCCAGGGAAAATCCGATTGCCTCTCTGGGATCAGGAAGGAATTTTTCCCCTGCTGTAGCAAATTGGATCCTGCTTTTCTGAGGGGTTTTTTGCCTTCCTCTGGATCAACTGTGGGTATAGGATTGGGTATATGGGATTGTATGATATTTTTTATTTTATTTATTTATTTATCTTATGGTTGAACTAGATGGACTTGTGTCTTTTTTGAACCTGACTAACTATGTAACTATGCAACTATGTAACTATGTAGTGCATATTCAAAGAGATGTCATTCCTTTGCTAGTCCAAATCTCGATCACTGACAAACAGTGTTATTTTTTTTTCTGCCTTTAGCTACAGACAGAGAAATTCTATTAAGGACAGACAGCCTCTTGACAAACTTGCCGCTGGTGATTTCACAAGTTGCCAGAGGCAGGATGACTTGCATCAGAGTCATCCATCTGATATCAGCCTAAACCCACACTGCTATTTTTATAATTGCAATGCTTGCTAAAGAGTATATCTTTGCAACTGGAATACATATGTACGAGTGTATATATATATATATATATATATATATATATATATATACTGTATATACGTTTTTTTCTACTAAAACACTACACATCAAATCTCTAAATATTCTTGAAAAAACATACTCATTGGGATATATATAGAAAAAATGTCAGAAAGGAACGTGTTTGCATTGCTCTCAACAACCAGATACTTCCAGTCGTTTTTTTAGGCTAGAAACTAGTTTGAATAATTGAATAATTTACATCACAACACAGAAACTGGGGGTTATTTACGAAAGGCAAATCCACTTTGCACTACAAGTGCACTGAAAGTGCACTTGGAAGTGCAGTTGCTGTAAATCTGAGGGGGACATGCAAGGAAAATAAAAAACAGCATTTTTGCTTGCACATGATTGGATGATAAAATCAGCAGAGCTTCCCCTCATTTCAGATCTACCGCTCAGATTTGCAGCGACTGTACTTCCAAGTGCACTTTAAGTGCAATTTCAAGTGCACTTTGCACTTGTAGTTTGCACTTGTAATGCAAAGTGGATTTGCCTTTCATAAATAACCCCCATTGCTGTTGGACCACAAAAAGGGTACAACCTGAAGGGTAAATTTTTTCTTTGTATAATAGCATGGATTACTGCACTGTACATTATGTTGCAGATTTAGCCATGTTTGTCTTCACTATGGGGGTTATTTACTAAAGGAAAATCCACTTTGCACTGCAAGTGCACTTGACAGTAAAGTCGCTGTAGATCAGAGGGGGACATGCAAGGAAAATAAAAAACAGCATTTTAGCTTGCATATGATTGGATGATAAACTCAGCAGAGCTTCCACTCATTTCAGATCTACCCCTTAGATTTAGAGCGACTGCACTTCCAAGTGCACTTGCAGTGCAAAGTGGATTTGCCTTTCGTAAATAACCCCCGATGTGTGCCTAAACAAAGTACTGCATGTAAAAAATGCAGCCATATATTTAAAAAGCATTTTTCTAATAACATCTGACTTTTTTAATCACTTAAAGCAAGAACAGTACTAAATTTAGTAGTGGGGCTAGTGCCTTAGCATTAGATGGCCTAACTATTACATCAGATTTCATATGGCGTAATATAGCTGTTCATATTTCACATTTCTGAATTCCTAGAACATGCAAAGTATCTATGGCATGGCAGGGAAGCCGAACTTGTGCTGGTCTGTTTTTCCATGCATTGCGTCCCATTGCACTGAAAAACAGTAGGGCTTACTCTACTTTATTCCACTGCAAACCAGGGCATATCAATGCAACTCACCAGTGTGAACTGCTCCTATTCAAATACCTTATTTTTACTTGCGTGGGCATGCATTGGAAATAATGTGACAACAGCACATCTGGTATGAATAGGCCCTTAATGTTTCTGTACACATACTGACAATTACAGCTTAAAGTATGTCCCAAGCCAATTGCTTTGGTTGTCCCATCTAGAAAGATTCATCCTCTCTGTTTATCTTATTAACCAATGTCATCGTACTGAAAGTGAGGGAAAATAGTGTTGAATTGTTACTAGGACAGAGAGGAAATATTTCAATGGGGACCCTTGTTTAGGTGACCACGCTCTAAGAGACTTCCCTTCACTTTGGAGAGATTTTTTTCTCACATTTTGTTGTGTGTACATGACAGGAAGTGAAGGGAAATCTTAATTGTGAAAATGGAAATTGAAGCACCACACCACTGCTAAGAGGTCCAGATACAACTTTATTCTGATAAAAGATGGGGGGGACAATTCAAAGAGTAGCCAAAACGTTTCATGGGTTCAAAAGTGCCTTCTTTGCCAGGGCTTAATTGAATACAATGGGCAGGGCCGTCTTTTGGTATAGGCACGCTGGGCAGTTGCCCGGGGGCCCCACTTGTCTGGGGGCCCCACCGGGACCGTCTTTTTGAGCGGGCACCACTGGGCCGTTCACCTGGGGCCCCGGGCCCCTTCCAGGGTCGTCGCGCCGCTACCTGCAGGAGTGTGTACTGGAGGTGGAGAGGGAATGTCTGCTGCCGGGGATCGTGCAGGGGCGCGGGGAGGGAACTTCCCCAGGCTCCCCCAGCTTAAGAGCTGTTCGGCGGCTCAGGGCTCTGATTGATGCCGAGGAGCTGGCCTCGCCCAGTCCCCTGCTGTCGCCCAGTCCCTTGCTGTCACCCAGTCTTCTGCTGTCACCCAGTCCCCTGCTGTCGCCCTGTCCCTCTGCTGTCACCCAGTCCCTCTGCTGTCACCCAATCCCCCTGCTGTCACCCAGTCCCCTGCTGTCACGCAGTCCTCTAAAAAAAAAAAAAAAAAAAAATTACATGTTGGCAACTATGCTCGCTTTGTATGGCAGTTCAATGCGGAGGCAACAACCATCACAGGGGGGTATAGACATGGCCTGTGCTAGACTATTTTGCGCCCTTTCTATACCGTATAGAAATTATATTTTAGAGGTACAGAAGTTTTGTTTTTTGGGGGGCCGCAAGTAGCTGGTCTTGCCTAGGGCACAAAATAGTCTTGCACGGGCCCTGGCCCCATCAGAGCCGGACAAATAGTACTAGCAGTGGGACAAGGGAGTCAGGCTGAGTGGGCACAGGCAGTCCATTGTGTGGCAGCATCTTTGGTTCTGCCTGCAAGCTGGGCTGTCACCACCTCTCCTGAGCCTCCCTGAGTGACTGAGCGAGCTAAGGCAGAGGGGGGTGCCGAAGCTCAAGTGCCGATGATGTGCGGGTCTGAAGAGAAGAAACTGTGCTGCCCCTCCCCCCTCGAGCCGCCACTGTCAGAAGAGGGCTCTATTTCTTGCCTATCCCCCTCCTCCTGTCAGCAGTGGGGAGAGACCGGCTGTGTCTCTGTAGAGGAACCGGTGGCAAGTGACATGCTAAATCTGGTAACGGGTCGGGTGGAAAGTGACACGCTGAATCTGGTGGCAGGGGATTGGTGGCAGGGGATGGGTGGCAAGTGACATACTGAATTTGGTGACGGTGGCAAGTGACACGCTGAATCTGGTGGCAGGTGACAGTGGCAAGTGACACGCTGAATCTGGTGACGGGATGGGTGGCAAATGACACGCTAAATCTGGTGACGGGACGGGTGGCAAGTGACACGCTGAATCTGGTGGCAGGGGACAGGTGGCAAGTGACACACTGAATCTGGTGACAGGTGACGGTGGCAAGTGACATGCTGAATCTGGTGGCAGGGGACGGGTGGCAAGTGACACACTGAATCTGGTGACAGGTGACGGTGGCAAGTGACACGCTAAAACTGGTGGCAGGTGACGGTGGCAAGTGACATGCTGAATCTGGTGGCAGGGGACAGGTGGCAAGTGACACACTGAATCTGGTGACAGGTGACGGTGGCAAGTGACACGCTAAATCTGGTGGCGGGTGACGGTGGCAAGTGACATGCTGAATCTGGTGGCGGGTGACAGTGGCAAGTGACACGCTGAATCTGGTGACGGGACGGGTGGCAAGTGACACGCTAAATCTGGTGATGGGACGGGTGGCAAGTGACACGCTAAATCTGGTGATGGGACGGGTGGCAAGTGACACGCTGAATCTGGTGACAGGTGACGGTGGCAAGTGACACGCTGAATCTGGTGGCAGGTGACGGTGGCAAGTGACACGCTGTAAAGTAGAAATATTGTTCTTTCATTCTTGAGAGTAGGTGCGTAAATTGGGCCAAGCTTGTAGGGGCCCCATAGCATTACTTTGCCCAGGGGCCCATGATGCTATTATGATGGCCCTGACAATGGGGGTTGTTTACCAAAGGCAAATCCACTTTGCACTAGAAGTGCACTGCAAGTGCACATGGAAGTGCAGTCACTGTAGATCTGAGGGGGAAATGCAAGGAAAATAAAAAACAGCATTTTTGCTTGCACGTGATTGGATGATAAAATCATCAGAGATTCCCTTCATTTCAGAGCTCCCCCTCAGATCTACAGTGACTGCACTTCCAAGTGCACTTGCAGTGCACTTGTGGTGCAGAGAGGATTTGCTTTTAGTAAATCAACTCCAATGGGAATGGATTAGAAGTGACCTGGACCTTTATTGTTATATCCTCCAATCCACCTTCTGTCAAGCCAGCTGTCCTGTACTTGTAATCACACTGGAAAAAAAAACATTAAAGGTCCAGCTCACTTCTAGTGCATTCACATTGTGTTCAATCAAACCCTGATGAAGAGGGGGTCGGACCCCCAAACATGTTGGTTACTCTTTTTATCTACAGCGATGTGGTGCTTCAATTTCAATTTTTGCTCCATTACCCTACAAGCCAAGGCGACCATGGAGATCCCATAGGGCAGTGATCTCCAAACTGTGGCCAGGGGGCCGGATAAGACCCTTTGCTTTCTTTTATTCAGCCCTTGGGGCACTATTCAATCAACTGACACCAACAATGAGGAATAGTTCCTGTTGCTGACACCAATGATGGGGCACTATTCCTCCCACTGACACCAATGATATGGCATAATTACTTTCATTAACACCAACTATGGGGCACTAATCATCCCACTAAAACCAGCTATGAAGCACTAATCCTCTCACTGACACCAACAATGGGGCGCAATTCCTCCAACTGACACCAATGACGGGGCACTCTTTCTCCCACTGACACAAATGATGGGGCACTATTCCTCCCACTGACACCAACGATTAAACCTCATTCCTCCCACTGACACAATGATGGGGCTCTAATCCTCTCACAGACACCAACAATGGGGCGCAATTCCTCCAACTGACACCAATGACGGGGCACTCTTTCTCCCACTGACACAAACAATAGGGCACTATTCTTCCCATTGACACCAATGATAGGGCACTATTCCTCCCACTGACACCAACGATTGAGCCTCATTAATCCCACTGACACAATGATGGGGCACTATTCCTCCCACTGACACCAACAATGGGGCACTATTCTTCCTATTGACACTGTCGATGGGGTGCAAGTCCTCCCACTGACACCAATGACAGGGCATTGTTTACGCCCACTGACCCTAGTCTGCCCCCCCAGAAGTCTGAAGGACAGTAGACTGGCCCTTTGCTTAGAAAGTTTTGAGTTCCCTGCTCTATGGTGTAGACGCCACCTGCCTGGAAACCAGGTTATTTGCATTAAAATCGATACTTTAAGATAGCATGGGAAATCTCAATAGGACACAGATGGCAAAATAAAAATTGACAGAGATTAAACTGTTTCCTACACTATCCAAAATGAAAACATGTCTTTATACTTTAAATTATTTTCATTGAATAGTTCTGGCTTTGGGTTTACAATCTAGGAATTAACCTGTTGCACTTTAATTATTACCATTTAGGTTGATAACATTGGTGTGCAATGAATTATGTCAATGTAATTATTATGGGGGGGGGGTGAGGTGGTAGAGCGGACCACAGAAACGGTATATTTTAACAATTCATTTTTGAACACCAAAACTTGGATAGGAAAAATAAAATGTCAACAATGTATTTCTGTTCACAAGAATATATTACTACTCTCCGGGAAAACTACGCTGCTGCAGATATTTGTTTGGATTGGAGGAGTTTGCATTCTATACCTATGGCGCACTCCAGATTCCATAACAACATTAAAAATGTAATTATTAGTCATTATAATTCTTATTTACAAGACTGTGAATGTTGAAGCAAGTACTTTATTGGTTGCTACAAACCTATATCGGGCATTATGCCAGAGGAGCAGGGAGGAACCTGGGACTGCAGGGGGGAGTTGGTTGAAGCAGAGACCATAGGCAGCCTTTGTGCACATTAATTATATGCCACTCACCCTAACTCTGGGCCAGATAATAGCTTGTAGAAGGCCGAGTGTGGCCCTTTGTTTGGAGACCCCTGGTTTAGTGTATGACTCTTGTGCCAACAGGAGCTCCAAGTCAATATGGTTGTTCTCTTGACATATTGCTTGGTAAATCTGACAACCATCAAACATTAGGTTGATACATTTTTTTTCACTATTAGGTTTAGATTATTAGCGGCTATTTTCCTTTAGTACAATTACACTTTTCTCTCAAAGATTCCCATAGAGGGGGTTATTTACGAAAGGCAAATCCACTTTGCACTACAAGTGCAAAGTGCACTTGAAAATGCACTGAAAGTGCACTTGGATGTGCAGTCGCTGTAGATCCGACGGGGGCATGCAAGGAAAATAAAAAACAGCATTTTAGCTTGCACATGATTGCATAATAAAATCAGCAGAGCTTCCCCTCATTTCAGATCTACCCCTCAGATTTACAGCGACTACACTTGCAAGTGCACTTTCAGTGAAATTTCAAGTGCACTTTGCACTTGTAGTTTGCACTTGTAGTGCAAAGAGGATTTGCCTTTCGTAAATAACCCAGTGTCTTCAGTAAATACAGTATCAGATTTGTGATTGGTTGAACAGGCTGACATATTTTCCATAAAGATTAAAGCTGAACTCCGGGGAGATTTTAATGGCACAATCTAATTCAGCTTTGTAATCATTAATATGCTATTAAATGTATTTGTATATATTTAAGCAGAGTAAATACCTGAATTTGACTTGGTTTGCAGTCCACAGTACAGTCTGTAGATCAGAGCCAGAGAGGGGGAGGGAGAAGCAGCACAAGGAGCCAATCTGCAGTGTTCTGCAGTGCAAAAAGCATACTGAAAGGAGGTGACAGCAGAGTGACAGAGAAATAAGCTAATCATTGTGCTGCTTCTCTTTTCACTGTCCAGTCCCAGGTTGGAGGTGGGACCTATAGGGGAAAGTAAGATTGCAGCAGAGAAGAATCGGGCTGTGACAGACAGGGCTGTGTTGTATGGTAAAGCTGTGTACATCTCAAGGCTGGATGGACAGAAATGCAAATCGTTTTGGCAGATATAACAGCTCTGTGTATGTGTTTCATCTCTGTATTTAGCCTGCAGTTAAACTTTAAATAAAACCTTAAGAGCCTTGTATACAATGTGGAAGAGAAGAAGTCATATTTACTATACGTATACTATAGTTGCATGGCACATGCAGGCTTATTTGTTATTCCACAGTAATCCACAGCAACCAATCAGAAGCAATCTATTACTAATCTGAGTAAGATCTGATTGGTCACTGCCCTTTGCACATCACTACTCATTATGTTTCCTTAATCAATAAGCCTGGCTGTATTATGTCTTTCATTTTGGTTGTTTATCCCACAAGTTTAGCAACAGAAATCAAAATATGCCTATTAGAAACATAGATAAACCCTGGTAATTTGTCCTACAGGTGTCAGATGAAAGTCAGAGAACCAGTGGAAGAAGCCCTGACCCAGAAGCAGGTAGCAGGGGAGAAAATTACAATGCTCTGATACTGAAGGGGCTAACATAGAATACCATCAATTTACAATCAATCTCAGTAATATAGGAAAAGATTCTAATACTGCAAGAAGTCAAAGATCCATATATAGTTATAACCTTATAAATACTAAACACAAGGGCTAAGATCCTGGATATGTGTAAATGTCCACATTGTGTAGATATATACTTATATATCTACACATGGTTGTCTAAATATATATATGCATATAAAAAGAACAAAGCTCAACTTTGTTAAAAAAAAAAAAAAATTATATCTGACTTTGATGTCCAAAAGCTAAAAAAAAAAAAAATTACCAGCGTTTCCCAGAATCCTTAGCGGCTCACGGCAGGTAACTCATTACATTCAGTGGAACCCCCTTCCTTTCCTTGCCACGGCAGAGGAATGTAGAAGTAGGGTCTCACGGGATCAGTTAAACAGTATAAATGAATTATGATTATAGCATAGCCTCTTTCAGGGCCACAAAAAAAACATATTATTTGTGTGCAAAACATTAATGGCGCTGAAAGAGGTCCAACATTTTCATGCTATATTTTTGAACAAAAGGGGGTGGATTTACTAAAGGCAAATAGACTGTGCACTTTGCAAAGTGCAATTGCACTCTGCAAGTGCAGTTGCTCCAGAGCTTGGTAAATTGGGTAAAGCTTCACTTTGCAAAGAATACCCAATTACGTGCAAGGAAAATTTAGAAAACAGCTTTCTTGCTTGCACATGATTGGATGATAGAGGTGAGCAGAGCTTTTCCTCATTTACTAAGCTCTGGAGCAACTGCTCTCGCAGCGTGCAACAGCACTTTACAAAGTGCACAGTCTATTTCCTTTAGTAAATCAACCCCAAGGTGTTGTTGTTTTGCCCCAAAATGTTTCCTGAATCCCGTTCTTTTCATACATTCAAACCTGGACGTGTTTGTGGTGCACACCCAGAATCCACCCCTCCCCTGCTGAAAATGAACCTTCTGCAATATATAACGTTTGGTATAAGTTAGTCTAGCAGATCTTTTTCTATAGCTGGAGTTAGGCCTGGAGTCCAATGGATCCATCAGTCAGCTATTGGCAAACGTAGGTCTTAGAGGACCACTATTGTGGAAAATATTGTAATTTCAGTGGTAGGCCTTTAACACTGGATATACCGGTGGCTCCTTAGTCCCAGTCCAATATGGATTTGCATATAAAACAGGAATACAATAGACTGTTAATATGATAGGTGTTTGTAAGTAAAGAGTTTCTCCACACAGCTATTATTTTCTCCAACACACATGCAACTGCACATTGCTTAAAGTGTATGTATACCCTTACAATGATCTTATTCCCTTTTGGTTAAATATACAATGGAAAGCATTTTGTTATTTCTGTTCAATAAATGTCTGTAATCTAGCACTCTGCATTGTACACCTCCATGTTATGGAAATAGGAAGAGGGCGAGGTGTTCTGTAGGCCTAACACACATACAGTCCTAGGGTGACAACACTGTTCTTCTATAGATACAGTACAGTGAGTTAGTGTTGTCATCCTAGAACTGGAAGTGGGTTACTGGCAGGATCATCAGGTGAAAATAAAACCTGAAAAAAACAAATCCAACTGTGTTTGTGTGACCATTAAGGATACTTTGACTGATCTTCTGTTCTCTTTAAATGGCTAACACAATAAAGTAGGATTGAATAAAATGAATGCAACCACCACAATTACAGGTAAGCTTTTGTTTTTGGGTTTAGATACACTTTAATTTTTGTGCTTTTAAATTTCTTTTTCTTTAAATCTCTGCTTTTATTTCTCCATGTAAGATCACTTTTTCTTTTTTCCTCAGTCTTATTAGTCAGTGGGGTTGATTTACTAAAACTGGAGAGGACAAAAACTGGTGCATCTGTGCATGGTAGCCAATCAGCTTGTAAATCCAGCTTGTTCAATTACGCATTGGCAAAACAAAAATGGAGACTGATTGGTTTCTATGCAGAGCTGCACCAATTTTGCACTCTCTAGTACTAGTAAATCAACCTCAATGTCTACAGTCTTTCCAGGTACATCTCGCTTATCCTGCCTCGTATGATATAAAAGGCAGTCAGACTGGGAAATTTTGAGTTTAACATGGCTGTCTGGTAACCATGTTCCCAGCTCCCAATCTGTGAAAACTCACATTGGTGCTAACTGGCAAAAAAAAGTACGCACAGGAGGGCATAAGCAGCAGAAAGTGGAGAAACATGTATTTTTCATTGGCATAAAGCACATCTGAGGAACACTGAGAAAAGAAAACATCTGTATGGAGAACCTCTTTGTCTAGCTATACAGTGCAGGAGGTTCATTTTCAATCTGGAAACTTACAGTGGTCCTGTATAAAGGCACTCTTATTTATAACATATAGTTAGATAGGTCACTCATTTCTATCCTCTGTTGGGTGCAGATTAAGGGCAGTGTCTCCTGGAATTACCCCACTGGAGAGGTAAGACACCACGGTATCATCAGGACCAAAGAGGGATGAGGACCTTGATAAATTGACCATCTCTTCTGTCAGGAAAGGGACGGCGTTCTCAAGCTCTGTTTCTTTTCCTGAAAAGGCAAGAACAGATAACAAGCTTAAGTAAAGTATTTGCGATGTTAGAACTCTCAAATAATCGAAGAAATCTCAAATTGAATACATTTCAGATGAGACCCATAGTGCTAAAATGCCACCTCACATTACAAAGTAAAATACCTATCAGAGGCGGACCTAGAACCCTCAGGGCCCCGGTGCAAGAAACCATGAAGCCCCCCCCCCATGGATCAGTGGCAGCGGTGGTGGGGCAGATAGGATCAGTGGCAGAGGTGGTGGGGGGATGGGATCAGTCCACTGATGGTGGAGGGGGGATTGGATCAGCAGCAGCAGTGATAGTGGGGGGATGGGGTCAGTCCACTGATGGTGGTGGAGGGATGGAATCAGTGGCAATGGTGGTAATGGGGATGGGATCAGTGGCAATGGTGGTAATGGGGATGGAATCGGTGGCAATGGTGGTAATGGGGATGAGATCAGTGGCAGCTGTGGTGGTGGTGGTAAGAGGGGTGGGATCAGTCCATTTGGGGTGGTGGGGAGGAATGGGATAAGTGACAGCGGTGGTGGGGGGGTGGGATCAGTGGCGGCGGTGGGGATAGGGATGACATTAGCGGCGGTGGTTGGGATAGGAATGACATCAGTGGCAGTGGTGGGGATAGGGATGACAGTGTCCACCACTACTGATGTCATCCCTATCCTAACCACCACCACAACCACTGATGTCATCCCTATCCACACCACTGTCGCTGATGTCATCTCTGACCCCCCATCTCCACTGCCTGATGGGAGGGGGGATAGGGTCAGTCAGAGGCAGCGGGGGTGGGGGGAAGGGATCAGTGACACTGGCACTCACCTGCTCTCAGTGTCATTTGATTCCCCTCCTCCTTGCTCAGTGTGTCTCTGCCTCTCTGCTCCCTTCACGTGCCTCAAGTGATGCCTCTTCTGACATGGGACATGGGAGAGCCTCTCCCCCTTCACTCTACTGACCATCAGCTGTTCAGCTGACTTTCTGCTCCAGTCTGTTCTGCCTCCCGTCATTACTGGATTCTGCAGCAAAAGGCGGAAGGTGGACACCCTTCCCCAGCTTCTCCTTCTCATGCCACAGTGGCAGAACATGCGCCCGCCCCCAACAATGACAAACAGACCCCCAATAGTGGCGCCCTCTGGTGGCTCTCCTGGGCAAAGCCGTATATATATATATATATACGGGATTTCGCCCAGGAGAGCCATTCAGCCGCAGTATATCTGCGTGAACCGGTCGGGAACCCGTTAAACAGGTTGTTTATACCCAAAACAATGATATAACCCATATGTATAGCCTACTCGCTTGGATGTACTCTTTGCTCTTCTCTTGTTTCACATGGGCAAATAATAATATGAGGAGATACAACCTGTATAATGCATGTTATATTTTTTTCAATCTTGTTATTGTTATTCAATCGACTTTCTGTACTTTCTTATTCCTATCAATAAACTTTTGTTTGGAAAAACAAAACCTAGAGATAGTGCTAGAACTACATCTTTTGGCTGGTCATTAAACTTTCTATATTACAATCCACGGAAATGTCAATTCAATGCTTCGAACCCTAAGGCAATAATTGCTGATTCCCCTGTCAAAGCTGTCTGTGTTGATGGGGGAATCGTGTGAGTTGCTTTCCTGCAGAAAAACGGAAAATTGTATACTCACCTTTCCGTAATTTTCCTTTCCTGTCGCATCTTCATGGCAGCATACACGTTGGGTTGTGACTCCGCCTCCACAACCTGATAGGACCACATAGCTATAAATTAGAGAGCAGGCACCTGCCCCAGTATTCTCCGTAAATATACACACATGTCACCTCAGAGGGTGGGTGATTGTATGCTGCCATGAAGATGCGACAGGAAAGGAAAATTACGGAAAGGTGAGTATACAATTTTCCGTTTTCCTGTCGCATCATGGCAGCATACACGTTGGGGAGTAACTCGCCAAACTGGGTGGGAGTGCAAAAAAAAAATCAAATTTATTGACAAGGAACAGAAGAATTGGCCTGTATGACGGCCCTCCCAAATTCCACTGCTGTTAAGCGTGCAGCGTCTATTTTGTAATGGGAAATGAAGGTGTTTCTTGAAGACCAAGTGGCTGCTCTACAAATGGTTTCCGCCGAAACTTTACAGTAAGCTGCCCATGAAGTAGCCATTGCCCTGGTGGAATGCGCTCTAAGGTCTTCCGGGATTTGCAAGGTGCTTAAAGAGTAGGTCTTCTTGATGGTTTTCACGAGCCATGAGGCGATGGTACGGGCAGAGGCTGCCTGGCCCTTCCTGAACCCATGTGGGATGACTAAGAGGTTCTCGCATCTCCTGAACGACTTGGTCACCGAGAGGTAATGCAGAACGTTGCCCCTAACATCCAGGGGATGAGGAACGCCCTGATCTGTGTTCAAAGCCGGAAGATCAATCTCCTGGTTAAAGTGAAATGCAGAAGAGACCTTCGGGATAAACTTGTCTGAAGGTTTTAGGGTTAACCTGTCTGGGTAAATCATCAGGTATGGTTCCTTGATAAGTAAGGCTTGCATTTCCGAGACCCTCTTCGCTGAAGTGATGGCAATCAGGAATGAGACTTTTAGAGTCAGGTCCCAGAGGGAGGTATTTTCCAGAGGGGAGAATGGTTCTCCGGATAGAATCTGCAGGACAGTTGATAGGTCCCATGTTGGAAATGAAGGCTTTCTGGGAGGCCTTAGCTTCAGGCATGCTTTCTGGAACTGAACTACAAGAGGGTTGAGTGCCCATCTAACCCCCGTCAGAGCAGAGATGGCCGAGACTTGGACCTTTAGGGTGCTAGATCTAAGGCCTTTGTCTAGGCCTGACTGTAGAAACTCAAGCACTTGAATTGCTGATGGGGAAGACGGATCCCAACCTTGTTCCTGAGCAAAGGAAGAGAACTTCCCCCAGACTCGCTCATAGGTGTAATTCGTGGAAGATTTCCTGGCTAAAAGCAGGGTTTCGACTACCTTCTGTGAACAGCCCTGATCTAGGAACCTAGACCTTTCAGTCTCCAGGCCGCTAGGTGCAATCTCTCTGGATTCGAATGCAACAGCTGGCCCTGGGTTAGTAGATCCGCTGTCACCGGAAGAGGAATTGGATCCGCTGTGCTCAGTTGTAGGAGGGTGGTGAACCAAGGCCTCCGTGGCCAGAAGGGAATCACAGCCAGTACTAGAGCTGCTGAGTGTTTGAGCCTCAGAAGGAACTTGGCAATCAGTGGCGTTGGTGGAAAGATATAACCTAGACGAAAGTTCCAGGTATGCTGGAGACAGTCTGTTCCCTCCGCTGAGGGGAAGGGGTTCCTCGACAGAAACCTTTGACATTTCCTGTTTTCTGGTGTTGCTGCGAGGTCTATGTCTGGATGACCCCATGTCTGGCATATGAGGGCGAAGGCCTGCGGGCTTAGACACCACTCGTTGTTGGAAACGAATGTTCTGCTGAGAGAGTCCGCCAGTTCGTTCTGAATTCCCGGAATATACGTCGCCTTCAGGTCCTGCAGATTCAGTTGAGCCCACTGTATCACCGGACCAACTTCCCGCATCATGGAGATGCTCTTGGTACCCCCCTGCCTGTTGATGTAGGCCACAGCCACTTGGTTGTCCATTTGGATCAGGACCTGTTTCCCTCTCAGAAGAGAGCTGAACGCCAAGAGGGCTTGGAAGGCTGCCTTCATCTCTAGGACGTTTGACACAACATCTCTGGTTCTGAAGTGCCAGCGGCCCTGAGCTGCATAATGTAGGTAGTGTGCCCCCCATCCCTCCAGACTGGCGTCCGAGGTCACTACCTCCTGATGGAGAGTGACTATCTGTTTGCATCTGCTGAGGTTGCCGGAGTGGATCCACCACCGTAGAGATAGTCTGGCTTCTTCCGAGATGCGAATCGGTTGGGACATGGACCATCCGTCCCACTGGCGCAGGAAGGAGGCTTGCAGAGGTCTGGTATTCCATTGCGCCCACCTGACCATTGGAATGGTTGCTGATAAGGACCCCAGCAGGCTGAGGTATGCTCTGGCCGGTAAGTAAGATGCTGGAACCACATCTTTCACCTTCTGAACTAGTAGGGACAACTTCTCCCTCGGTAGCTCTACCGTGTTGGCCCGGGTATCCAGCTCGGCTCCCAGGAAGACCATCCTTTGGGTAGGCTGAATGTTGCTCTTCTGCCAGTTGATTATCCAACCCAGCCTCGTTAGGGTGGAAACTAAGATCTCGCGATGTTGCACGAGTGATTCCTGGCTGTTTGAGAGGAGAAGAATGTCGTCCAGGTAATGGTGGACCCTTAGACCCTTTTCCCTCAAAAAGGCTATTACTGGTAGCAGAACCTTTGTAAATGTCCTGGGTGCCGTAGAGATCCCGAAAGGGAGGCTTCGAAATTGAAAGTGTTCCTGGCCCACCGAGAACCGTAGGAACTTCTGGAATGCCGTGTGAATTGGAATGTGTAGGTAGGCGTCCTGGAGATCTATGGAGAGCATCCAGTCTCCCAAGTTTATGGCCTGGAGGATAGACTGCAGGCTCTCCATCCTGAACGACTCCACTTTGATGGACCTGTTAAGTTTCTTCAGGTCTAGAACCGGCCGAAAGTCCCCTGACTTCTTCTTGACGAGGAATAGTGGAGAATAGAATCCTCTGCCTCGTTGTGTTGGCGGAACCTCTGTTATCGCTTGCTTTTGAAGCAGTTCTAGGATATAGGTTAGAAGGGATAACCTCTTCTCTCCGGGAGGAGGAATACGGGTTGGGTAGAAATGATCTCTTGGAGGTCGATTTTTGAAGGCCCATCTGTGGCCGAAACTGACGGTGGCCAGGGTCCAGGTATCGTGAATGGTCTCCGTCCAAACCAGCCTGAAACTGAAGAGCCTTGCTCCCACTACTGCTGGCCGGACGGACGCACCTTCAAAAAGGCTTCTGGTCACTGGGAGCGGAGGTCTTAGGCTTTTGGAACTTCATAAAGGAGGTTTGAGGGTTCTTCCAGTTCCTTCTATACTCCTTCCCTGGTCTGTACGCTTTCGCGTCTCTATACCTTTCTGGGAGGTTCCGCTTAAAGGGAGGAGGTCTCTGTTTGGGCCTCCTATCTGAGGGAATGAGCCCGGATTTTCCACCAGTTACTTTGGAGATGGCCGTATCTAATTTTGTCCCGAAAAGGTGCTCACCGTCAAACGGAATACGGCACCAGTTGGACTTGGATGCCGGATCCGCCGTCCAGGGCTTCAGCCACAAGGCTCTTCTGGCCATCACTGAGGCCAACATAGACTTTGAGGCAGACCTGATAGTGTCAACTGAGGCCTCAGCCACGAAATCACCAGCCAGGCTTAACTCTTGTAATGCCTTCACAATTTTCTCTTGGTCTGCCCCCTCTAATACCAGCTTCTCCGTGTTTGAAGACCAACTCGAGATGGCCCTTCCTACTGCCGCGAGTGCTATCGCAGGCCTGCATGCACCTCCGGCCGAAAGGTAAGCCCGCTTGAGATCCGTGTCGATCTTCCGGTCAAGAACGTCTCTAAACGTAACCGCATCCTCTAGCGGGAGGGTAACATGCCTGGCAAGGCGCATTAAGGATGCGTCCACTACCGGAGGGGATACCAGAGGGTTCACTTTAGGTTCCTTGAGTGGGTACAGTTTCTGGAGTCTGTTGTTCAGACTAGATTTTTTCTCTGGCCTCTGCCACTCTTCTTTGATTAAATCCTCCAGTTCATCAATGAACGGAAAGGTTTCAGGCTCCTTTTTAAGCTGCGGAAAATATTTTCTCTGCTTTGGCTGGACATCCTGGGATTCCTCCCATCCTATTGCCTCCTTGACCGATTTAACAAACGGTTCTATGAGGCTAAAGTCGAATCCTGCCGACACCTCCAGGCCTTCATTATCAGATAGGGAGTCTTGCTCCTTTGATGTGCTGGCCCGGGCTGGAGAGGTAATGGTGGAAAGATCCACATCCGGTATTGAGGCCTGAGGGGCTGAGTCCCCGACTTCTGAGGCTCTCTCTCTTGTGGCCTCTTCTAGGCATCTCTGACAGACCAATTTACCCGGAAGCGCCGCCGCACCACAGATCCAGCATGCGTTTCCAGCAGGACGGGCATGGCGTGCAGGGGAGCGGTGCCTACGTGAGGACGACCTTCTGTGGCGGGATCGACCATGCCGAGAACGTGATCTGGAGCGGCTTCTTCTGCGACTTCCTCTTGAGCGACTCCTCCTATGGTAGGAGCGGCTTCGTCTGTGTCTAGAGCGACTTCTCCTGCGTGAGGATTCTCTATGTCTTGACGCAGACGTTCCTGAGGACCTGGTAGGGCTGACCAATTTAGGTAGCGTTAGAAGTGCTCTCTTTTTCAATCTTCTTACTTACCCACTTCTTCCCCCCCTTACCTAGTCGGCTGGCGGTGATCTGCTGGGGCAGCGGTCTCCATGGTGAATAGGATGGAAACCTGCAAGGGAAAAGATAAGCAGCAGTACAGAAGCTGACTCAGCTGGCAGTGGGGGGGGGGGGGGGGGGGGGGGAGGGGGGGGGGGGTTAAGACCCACCTTTGTAGAGCGTTTTCTCTTGCTGTAGATCGCGGGGCAGGCTGTCTATAGCGTGCAGAAACCATCAGCCGCTTCCACAGCAATGCTGTGGTTTTTGAATCTGCCGCCATTAGCGTCGGACGCCCGCGCATGCGCAGTAGCGCCGCGAGGCGCCCGGCGCCATCTTGGAGACTGGAAACAGCTCAGCAGCGCCCAGAGAGCCGTACTGCGCATGCGCGAGGGCGCCGAGAATGCTCGGCGGTCCCCCCACACACTGCATGGACCACAGAGCCCAGCAGGACACCCCAGGTATGCCGGGAAGGGAGAGAGGAGGGGGGGGAACATGGAGACCGCTGCACACAATGAAGCCTGTTTAAGGCTTACTTTCTTGAGGCCATAGAGATGGTTCCCTGGCCAATCCTCCAGCAAGCCTGTTTAAGGCTTTTGCGGGCTGTTTGCACTTGAAGCCTGTTTAAGGCTTGTCTTCTGGCAACAGTTTAAGATGAGATGAGTGCCCCTGAGACCACCAGAGTGGGGCTCCTTCCATTTAGCTCATTTAGAGGCTGTACAAGAAGGACTTCCACCCAGGAGAGGCTAGAACCTGGCTGGGGCGAAGCGGTAAGGGGGTGCTGATCCGTGCGTCCTGACAGGTGAGGAAAAATAAGAGAATACTGGGGCAGGTGCCTGCTCTCTAATTTATAGCTATGTGGTCCTATCAGGTTGTGGAGGCGGAGTCACAACCCAACGTGTATGCTGCCATGATGCGACAGGAAAGAAATTTGCACCACATATCCCCAGCCTTAGGGCTTACGTGTTATGGGTGTGGATAGGGAAAGATCAAAAGTGCTTTAGTGATAAGGACATTTTTTAGGTTACTGATATGCAAACTGATATGGCAAACCCTTAGATGCTCACTAGTTTCTAGTGCTGAAAGATTTCTTGCTTATAAGCATTAGGGATGGCCCGAACGGACCCCTGTTCAGTTCGCACCAGAACTTTCAAACACCACGAAAGTTCGGACCCGAATAATGAACCCCATTAAAGTCAATAGGACCCAAATGTCAAAAATCAAAAGTGCCCATTTTGAAGGCTTATATGCAAGTAATTGGGTATACAATGGGTATAGGGGTCCGGGTCCTGCCCTGGGGGACATGTATCAATAAAAAAAAAGTTTGTGAAAAAGGTCATTTTTAAATGAGCAGTGACTTATTGATTTTTTAGGTGAAAGCATAAAAATGAAAATTCCCTCCAATATATTGCCTGGGGGGTCCCCTTAGTCTACCTGTAAAGTGGCAGATCTGTACCATGTCTAGAATCTGCTGCAGCAATAATTGCATTTATAAAGCAAAATAAAATTACATTTTCCCTGCAAGTTGCCTTTATTTTGCTCAGCAACAGCTGAGGAGCCAATGATGAGGCCACAATGTAGTGCACTGGGAACAAGATTAGAGATTTTTTGGATACATTCTGGTGTCACTTTGACTATGGATAGAAGTAACGGGTGCGTAAAAATTGGTCTTTGGTTGTCGGTGGTGCCTTCCCACCGTAACCCTATAGAGGTACTCTTGATGAAAGCAAGAATTGGCCTTGCTGTAAAAAATTGCAATGATATGCACCTGTCAAACAGGTGCACAAAAACTAATCTTTGAGTGTCATGGGCACCTTCCCACCATAACCCTATAAAGGTGCTCTTGATGAAGGCAAAAAATTGCAATGATATGCACCTGTCAAACAGGTGCTGAAAAATTGTTTTTTGGGTGCCCATGAAACATTCTTCCAAATGAAATGATTGAACACCCTCAAAGCTAGGTAGCCTCGAAGTCCTGCAGGGATTCCACACCCCAAAAAGACTTAATCAGTGACATCGGCATCAGGGGCTTCATAACTGGTAATCCAGGACTGATCAATAGTTTCAAGAAACTATTAGATAAGCACCTGAACGACCACAACATACAGAGATATACAAGGTAATACTGACATATAATCACACACATAGGTTGGACTTGATGGACTTGTGTCTTTTTTCGACCTCACCTACTATGTAACTATGTAACTATGATTCATTTTTTTAAAAGTCAAACGGTCCCGGAGTCTGTGGACAGACGCGTTCTATGATCAGTAACGAAACCTCCTGCAACACTGAATGCCTGTTCTGAATGCATGTTGGATGCAGGGCAGCCCAACAACTCAATAGCATACTGGGCAAGTTCTAACAGTGTTCTCCCCTCTCTCTAGAGTCATGTTCCTGTCATCCTCAACCTCAGAACCAACATCTAAATCCAGTAATGGCTGTCAGGGAGCAAGTGGCTGACGCTGTGGTCAAATAACTCAACTGACTCCTCCATGGCTGATGTTGGGGCTATGGCAAGAATAGATGTGGACAAGGAGGCAGGTTTATCCACTCTGGTAACTGCAGGGGACTGTACAGTTGTCTCTGCTTGCGTGACAGAGCATGAGGAGGATGAGGAAGGTTTAGTAAGCCAGTCCACCACCTCCTCTGCATACTGTGGCTGGATAGCACGGGCAAACTTGCTAAAAAGAAAATGATGCCCTGCCTAAGGACTGACCATCACATCCACCTTTGCTTGTGGACACTTTGTTGCTGGTCCCCTTACAGTGCCAAGAGAACGTCTGCCTCTCCTTGTTGTCCTCCCAGACATTATTGGGAGGGACGTATATGCACTTTAATCAATGTAAAGCGGTGTTTGGTGCACTTTAATTTGACTACTTGCACTACACAGACACACTCCACGGATACACTATAATATACTGAAATATAATGCGCCATACAGTGACGCACAGAAGTAAATGGCGTTAAACTTGCAGTAACGCACACAGAAGTAAATTGCGTTAAACTTGCAGTAACACACAGAGAAGTAAATGGTGTTAAACTTGCAGTAACGCACACAGAACTATATGTCGTTAAACTGGCAGTAATGCACACAAAAATAAATGGCGTTAAAATTGCAGTAACGCACAAAACTATATGGCGTTAAACTAGCAGTAATACACACAGAAGTAAATGCCATTAAACTGGCAGTAGCGCACATAAAACTATATGGTGGTAAACTGGCAGTAATGCACACAAAACTATATGGCGCTAAACTGGCAGTAACACACACAAAACTATATGGCGTTAAACTGGCAGTAACGCACACAGAAGTAACCGTCACTACACTGACGCTATCTGAACTGACACGGTCTCACTACATTATAGTGAAACTATCTGAGCTGTCCCTACTCTAGATGCAAATCTGAATGATGATCCTCCTCACTACACTCACGCTATCCCTAGACTGACACTAAACTAATATTCTACACTGACAATTGAAGCAAAATAGCACAGTATAGCACACTAACTAATTAATAGCACTGAAAATGGCTGCCATTGAAAGAATACTTTTATACTGTGGGGCGGGAATGAGCCAATCATGTCCAATCATGACTCTGACAGTGCTCTGTGCCCTGATTGGCTGAAGCTTTCACTGCTTCAGCCAATAAGGGCTTGCAATGCACTGTTCAGCACCGCAGCACATTGTGGTCGGTTCGGGGGGGGGCGAACAAACAGTTGAACGACCCGTTTGTTCGGATGTTCGCCGCACGTCCAAACAACAAAAGTTCGGCCCAAACGTATGCTTGGGCTGAACTGTTCGCCCATCCCTAATAAGCATTAGCTGCTTAAAGCTGAAGTTTAGCTTAACGAAAACATCTCTATAGCTTTAGTGACTGAGCTTGCTTGTAATGAAGTATGTCCAGTGTCATGAAGGCAGCTGGACAGTGGCAGCCCATCCATACAGGACGCAGGGGCTTTCGATGGGGTTTTTTTTTTTAAGCACATGATTAGAGCCTGAAGCTCTAATTGGCTTCAAAAAAGGGTGGACTCGGGGCGCAGAGCACTGCGCCTTGAGCCAACCCAGTTTTGTGACATTAGCGAATTAATATTCACTAATGTCAGCAGGAAGAAGATGGGGCATCCCTACACAGAAGATTTGTACAAGATATAGCTGGGGCATAACTAAAGCGTTAACCTCCCTGGCGGTATGATTATTTCGGATTTTAGGTGCTGCAAGCGGTACAATTATTTTACATGAAAATTTGGCATTTTATATTACAGGCCTGTAATTCTTAACAATAACACACTTAAATCTGTCCAAACCAGAGTCTAGTAGATATCCCGGGTATGATTAAGTTTGAAACACAAAAACATAAATTATAATATAATAAATAAATATAAATAATTGTAAAAAATAATAATATAATAATAATAAAATAAATTTCCCCATGATTCACTATCGCTCAATTCTGCAAGTGTTCTAATTTACTATCGCTGTTTTCTAGCTGGTCTAAAGCCACTTTTGACGTAAAGGGACACTTTTTGGTTGCTATGGACAATCTCAAGTTTCCAGGCAGAAAGAACAATACATATAATATAAAACTGCATGCAGGGCATTGGACAAAGCACTGGGGACAAAAGGGATGTGAAATAATTTCATACAGTACTGTAATCTGTAAGATTACAGTACTGTATGTGTTATGATTTTTACTTTTCTTTTTATTTGCCGCCAGGCTCCGCCCTGTGCGTCGCGACGCTCACAGGGAACGGAGCCTGGCACAGAGAGGCTTCGGAGGAGGACAGAGCCCACAGACACAGCGGGGGAGATCGCAGGATCCTGGGGACAAGGTAAGTAACACCGCACCGGGATCCTGCAATGTAATCCCGAGTGTGGCTCGGGGTTACCGCTAATGGTGCTGAAATTTAACCCCGAGCCACACTCGGGAAAACCGTCAGGGAGGCTACAGCTATAGAGAACATTTTTTTTTCCACCTAACCTTCAGCTTTAAAGTATGTCCAAGCATTACCCAAATTTATCCTTAAACTTCTTTCCCCTTGTAGATAACTCTCTCTCCCCACTAGGAACTTGGTCTCAGAATTCACAGGTTTATATAAGGAGACATAAAAAAGAGCCAGATGCTCCACATAGCGCAAAACCATACCAAAGGTTTATTAAAATAAATAAAAACTCCTCACATGTTAAAATCAATACAACACCTTGTATAACAGAACACTCTTGAGAGTGCGTGTGGATCACTTCTTCGTCTGTTTGTGCGTGCATGGTGACCTTACAGTGTCAACTCCGCCCTACATGTTTCGTCACACAACTAACAGCATTGAAGTTGTGTGACGAAACATGCTGTTGTTGATTTTGATTTTAACATGTGAGTAGTTTTTATTAATTTTGTTAAACTTTTTGTATGGTTTTACACTATGTGGAGCTTCTGTCTCTTTTTTATGTCTCCTTTTATGGTCCTGTGAATTGTGAGACCAAGTTGTCTAGTGGGGAGAGGCTGCAATATCCTGGATTCATCTGTTTTTCCGGATGGTTACATCAACCTAACTGCTTTATGACTTCTTTTATTTGGCGGATCATGGCTTTGCGGTAAGACTCTTGTGTGAAATAAGGTGAAAATGCATGTAAGTGGTGTGGATCCATAGGTGTGCGCAGCCTATTGCATTAGGGTGTGCACCCCAAAGCTCAAATACATATGCATGTGTATATGTACTGATGGTGTCAGTAGGGCAGTGGACAGTGTCAGTAGTTTTATTTTTATTCTTTTTAAATTATTTCATTTTGTAACTTTTTTTTTTGGATGAAATATCAGTGGTCTAAACAGGGGGGAATATGCACCACACAAGGTGATTAGGGTGTGCCCAGGCACACCTGGCACACCCTGTGCGCACGCCTATGTGTGGATCTCATACAATTGAACCCCTTTCATCTTTGCATATTTTTTTTTTGCACTGAGATTATAATTATGGGACTTTTCCTCCATTGTATGATGAATGAACATTATTGTTAGTATTGTATACCATGCATTTTGATTTATCTTCACTTTTATCTTTATCAATTGTTTTAACTGCACGGAATTGCATTATGATGATATACATATTTTGATTAGCACAGCACTGTTTTTTCCATGCACTATAACCATTTGTATCTAGTGGTGTGATAGCTGTTTTTTGGACCATAAGCTCAATTCCACTCTTTTTATTTAAAGGTAATTGTTAATCACACAAAATAATAGCTGCAGATACCTGTGCAGGGAGAGTTAAATTGTTGGTTTAACCCTTTAGATGGCATCTCTGCTACATTCTTCTCCAGATCTACTGAGAGCTGTTGCATCTAAAATAAAAATTCAAGTGTGAAAGCTCATTACAAAATAAAGCCAATGAGGTACACACCCTGGTGTGTTAAATCCAATAATGCTGTGAAAAGAACAGTGAGAATGTGCAAAATACATTATTGTATAGAAATCAAAATGTTATATTTTTCTTGGAACTGGTTTGCTAAGTAAGCAGTTATTTTTGAGCAGGAGCAATATCTAAATGCATCTCTACAAATGGTATTGAAATGCTCTTCATGTCAACTGACAAGTTGCAGACAGATGCCATACTGCCCACAGCTGTATTGGGTGTAGATGCTAAATAAAGATCAGACTGAATACATTGAATATATTGGGATTGACTAGAGAATATGTTTAGTGTAGCTTCGGGGAACGTTGATTTTTCTGTAGAGTGAAGAAAGCTTAGAACTACAAACAGAATGAAAATAAACTCAGGTTTAAAAAGAAAGAATTCTATTTAAGTATATATTCAGAACTTTAAAAAAATACCTTCTATTGCTCTCGGCCTCTTCCAAATTCCCTTTTTTCATCCTGTTAAAGGGTGGCTACAATCTTTCTCTGTGGTCTCACTATATGTAGGAATGTAGCCACCCTCTCTAGCTCGCTCCCCAAATGGACTATGGGATTTGTAGTGTGCATAAAGTAGTACACATGTCCTCAACTAATGTGCACTGCTTATTCCAAACAAACAAAAGTGAGGGGGAAACAAAGTTTTGGGAGCTCACAAAGGATGTTGCAAGGAGGCAGAAAAACACCGAAAAAAACAATTTCATGAAAATGGATTACAGGAACATTAAAGTGGTTGTAAAGTCAGAAGGTTTTTTATCTTAATGCATTCTATGCATTAAGATAAAAACGTTATGTGTGCATACCTCCCAACTTTTTGAGATGAGAATGAGGGACACCTATCAGCAAAAGTATGCAGGCATAGGACACACCCCTTGCCACGCCTCTTAAAGGAGAATTGTACAAAAAAACAAGATTGGTTAAACCCACAAGTGCTTTTTTTTTTTTTACCACTACTACCTTTATATTGGCTTTTGGAATTTACAAATGCAGCAATTTAGAAATCAGATGAAAGGTTTAGGGCTGAAAAACACTTTTTGATAGATAAAAAGTGCATTTTATATACAGCTATATAGATCAGACCAAAATGAGGGACAAATTAGGAGGATTGAGGGACAGAGGGACATTGCTCAAAATCAGGGACAGTCCCTCCAAATCAGGGACAGTTGGGAACTATGTGTGTAGCAGCCACCCCAGCACCCCCTAATATGTACCTGAGCCCCATCTCTCTCCAGCGATGTCCACTAGTGCCTCGGCTGTCCGGGACAGTCCTCCTGATTGGCTGAGACACAGCAGGGGCACCATTGGCTCCCGCTGTTGTCAATCAAAGTCAGCCAATCAGGAGAGAGAGGGGGTGGGGTCGAACCAGGGGTCCATGTATAAATGGACACAGGGAGCTGTGACTTGGCTTGGGTGCCCCCATTGCAAGCAGCTTGCTGTGGGGGGACTCGACAAAAAGGAGGGGCAAGGATCACAGAGGAGGGACCCGAGAAGAGGAGGATCTGGGCTGCTCTGTGCAAAACCACTGCAACAGGGCAGGTAAGTATAACATGTTTGTTATTTTTAGAGAAAAAAAAAAAAAAACGAGACTTTACACTCACTTTAAGTAATGGATGCATATATATTATTATTAGGGAGTAATAATAATCATTTAGTGTCACTTTAATCCTGAATGGCTGCTAAATTTGGACCAAAAATCACATTCAGATGGCCAAACCCACATTTCTGTGTTATTTTTGGATTCGGATTTCCAAAATTCTTCTGGGAGAAAGGGACCAAAGGCGGTTTTAAAGCCTGTTACTGTTCTATATCGGCTTCTGCCTGAGTACCCTTAAAGGATAAGTTCACCTTTTTAAAAAAAAATATTTAAATGCACATCTTTTTGCAGGTAAAAAATGTTCATTTAATTATTTTTTTATTGGGAGCCTGGAAAGCATTGCACCCACGATCAGCAGATCGTGGGTGCTATGCAGGGCTCTTGCAGGCTCTGGGTGTAATCTGTTTGGCCCTACATCGTACAGCCAAGCAGTGACACATTAACAGGAAACATCAATTAACAACCACAGCACTCAACAGCGCCGTGGTAGTTCATTGAGAACTACAAGCCGACAGCCGCAAAGGCTACCAGACATTGTAGTTTTCAATTCTCAGAACTCTATGAATGAATGACGCGGCCATGTTCTTTGAATATTCTCACAGAGAGCGGGGGGAGAAGATCCCCCGCCGCCTGCGACATCAGGAGGTGCGGGGGCCGCTGCATTCATAACATGTTACATCCTGAATATGAGTGTAACATATAACATGTTACAAAAGATGAGCCCCTTTAACCTGACTACTGGTGCCATCTTTTACCAGCCTTCTATCTTAGTATCTTTGGGAGAGTTTATTTGGCCCATCATCTGAGCAGGACAGGCTGCCAGGAGATTCCCAAATCACTCTGCACATTTTTGCATTATTTGCTTCTTTGTAACAAATACTTTTTGGACTTGGTTCATATTCCCATTCACTTCAATAGGACTACCATTTCTGAAATTCCGAATATTGGGGAGCCACAAAATTTTTAAAAAGTTTGGCCAAACTAAAACTAGTTGAATTTTTCAAAAATTCACACATCTCTAGTTAGAACATCTTGTCACGTTTTTATTGTGTCCTCAGGGGGTAGGGTTTCCTTTACCTCCTGTACGGGTGACAGTAGTCACCAAAAGAGAAAAATAGACAAAATCTCTCCATTTATGATATAGACAGCAATAAAAATGCTATATTTAGTGTTGTGGGGAAGGGAAAGAACCACTATTAGATAATTTGTGCTTTCTGTGTCCCCACTGAGGGCATTTCTGCATGTAGTTACAGTAAAACCTTGGTTTGAGAGCGTTTTGCAAGACAAGCAAAATTTTTAAATACATTTTGACTTGATGTACAAGCGATATCTTGATAAACAAGTAGTGTCATGTCACAACTGAGTATGAAAGAGAAGAGAGGTGCCTCTAAGCCCCGGTTCACACAGGGGCGGCACGACTTGCAGGTCGCCCCACCGAGGCGACCTGCACACGACTTCCATGGCGACTTGCAAAACGACTTCTGTATAGAAGTCAATGCAAGTCGGCTGAAGTCGCCCCAGAAATGCTACAGGAACCTTTTTCTAAGTTGGAGCGACTTGCGTCGCTCCTATTAGAGCGGTTCCGTAGTACAGAACGGGAGGTAACTTGTCAGGCGGCTAGGTCGCCTGACAAGTCGCCCCTGTGTGAACCGGCACTAAGGTCCCTTTCACACTGGGGCGGTTTTCAGGCATTATTGCGCTAAAAATAGCGCCTGCAAACCGCCCCTAAACAGCCTCCGCTGTTTGTTCAGTGTGAAAGCCCGAGGGCTTTCACACTGAAGCGGTGCGCTGGCAGGAGAAGAAAAAATCTCCTGCAAGCCGCATCTTTGGAGCGGTGAAGGAGCGGTGTATTCACCGCTCCTAAACCGATCCTGCCCATTGAAATCAATGGGACAGCGCGGCTATACCGCGGTAATACCGCGGCTATAGCCGCGCTATACGAGGGGTTTTAACCCTTTTTCGGCCGCCAGCGGGGGGTTAAAACTGCACCGCTAGCGGCCGAATACCAAAATAGAGCTGTTTTACCGCCGATGCCCCCTACCGCCCCAGTGTGAAAGGGGCCTAAGTGTAGCAACATGGTTACATTTAATGAAGGTAAACATTTAGCAATAAATTGCTACACTTAGAGGCGCCTCTCTTCTCTTTTATACTCTGTGGCTCCTGCTTGATTTTGCTTCTAATCCCCTTGTGGAGGCTTCCATTTGTAGATGGACATTTTATGGTTACACAACCTGGTCACATTGCTGTAATCTTTTTATATGGACTATAAACTGAAGGACCTATGAATAAATGGTTGTGGAATGAATCATTTGAGTTTCCATTATTTCTTATGGGGAAATTTGTGTTGATATACAAGTGCTTTGGATTACAAGCATGTTTCTGGAACAAATTATGCTCGCAATCCAAGGTTTTACTGTACTGTTATAGTAAGTGAGGCAGGGTCTCTCCAACAAAGACACTACAAAAAATCCCTGGCAAAGATTTGCATTTTCTCCTTTCTGTCCAAAAAACAGATTAAAGTTACACCTGGAGTCTGCCAATAGATGCAGGTTCTCCAAAGTTAAAGATTTACATTGGAAATTGTTAAAGAGATTCCTTTGATGCTTCTCTATCATAAAATGTTAGTACAGTAAAGGTTCTCACCGGTGACAGACTGGTGTCCATGGCTGGAATACTCCATTCACTCACACACAGGCCAGCACTGAAAACCTGAAAAAGTAGTATATACACAGTATTATTCTACAGTATAAAACAAAAGGTATACAGCCTATAGCATATTGTGTAGCCCTACGATTATACAGTCTGTGTATGTGTTTTAGTGCATATAATTAATTGTATCTACAACTCGCAAAAGTGGTCTCATTACAGAATGGGCAAGGCTTGGGATATTACAAACAGTAATAGAGGAGGGTAAAGGGAATGAGAGTAGGCAATACTTGCAGAACAGAATGTGGTGCATATGACAGCGTGTGGTAGAGGTGTGCAGCGGGCGTTATGTGCAGGACAGGAGTGTGCAAGGAAGGACAAATGGCTGTATGTGCAGGAAAGGAGTGCAGAGGATATGATAGCAGGCCATATAAACAAGAAAGGAGTTCAGAGGATATGACAGTGGACCATTTAAGCAGGACAGGAGTGCGGAGGAAATGACAGTGGACCATTTAAGCAGGACAGGAGTGCGGAGGATATGACAGTGGACCATTTAAGCAGGACAGGAGTGCGGAGGATATGACAATGAACCATTTAAGCAGGACAGGAGTGCGGAGGATATGACAGTGGACCATTTAAGCAGGACAGGAGTGCGGAGGATATGACAGTGGACCATTTAAGCAGGACAGGAGTGCGGAGGATATGACAATGAACCATTTAAGCAGGACGGGAGTGCAGAGGATATGACAGTGGACCATATGTGCAGGAAAGGAGTATGAAGGTCACCACAGACGTAATGTATATGAGAGGTGGTGAGATTAGGTTATGACAGTGTACTGTACATGCTGATAGGGTGTGTACCACATGGTGGAAAACGGGTGGTAAAGTGAGAAAAAAATAGGGAAAAAAATATTATTGCGTTTTTTTTTTTAATTTGTTTTTTGTGTTTTTTATATATTGAATGCAGGATGTAGAGAGGGCAAAAGTGGAAATACACTCAGCGTACATGTATCCATATTTCCAGTTTGTAATGTAAGTAAATGCACAGTGTTGACCATGGCAATGCTTCTGGCTTATATTGTAATATACACAGTGTATATATAGGATTTTTAAAGCTCCACCTACAAAATACAGGGCAATCATGTAATCATTATTTGTCATAGGCAAGACAAATAATCATATTAGTTGACTGAAGAAAACCAGTGTCGATGCTACTCGTGGTCATGTACATTGGGTAAATCTCAAATATTCTTTTAATCTCTGCTGATGAAGTACACAGAGTTCCCATTATAAAAGCAGAGCTATCTCAAGTCTTCAATGAAAGAAGGGACACATAGGATTCATCCAATTCCTGCCTTAAGCTTGCCATACAGTACATTATACAATTTTCTTATTCATTTTAGTTTAGATTTACCTTCAACTACATAGTGCAAGGGCTTGCCTAAATGCATACAAATTTAAAGTGTTTAAGTTTGACCTCATATTATATGGTTTCGGTAAATCTAAAGGAAAATTGTACAGGAGAATTGTATAATGTATGGTCAGCCTAACTAAACATGTAATGAGAGTACAGTAATGTTGTACAGTGGTTACCAGAAGCCTGCTGCTCCTGAAACCCTATGAAAAACCACATGCAAGTACAAGCCGTTGAGCACCACATTGTGGTAGACAATAAGGAATGTATGTGCTCCGTATCTGTCCTGTTTTTTTTTAATTATTATTATTATTGAACCAAGGGCACATTGGGGCAGTGGGCAGCACATTAAAGGTATATGCAGCCATCTTATTCTGGCTGCTATTCAGCATCACTCCTACTTTGCCTAAATTTATTCATAGCACAAGTATACATTAAAGATACCTGTAGTGTAAAGTTAGCTATACACTATAATCCAGTTGTACAGTCCCTGTACAATCTCCATTACATTTACCAACAACTGTGTAATTTGAGGGTCTATCCATCCCATTTACATCCAGTCAGGTAAGAAAATTGTAATCATTTTATAACATGTGAATGTGGCTAGATGGTTATGTTGGATACGGCACCTCATCCCAAAGTAATTAAATGACTGATGAGTAAAGGGACAGGGGATTATAACGGTGCTAGAGTACTAGATGTGAAAATGAGAAGGAGATATAAAATTACAAAATATTTTATTTCACAATATTAAATACATAGAAAGAGCAATAAAATGGTTAACAACCAAAAAGCATATATATTGCGTGTGACCCAAATGCAGTAGGGTGGGCCGGATGGAGACGGCCATCAAAGCAAGGGCTCGGTTTCCTACATGTTTCGCCAAGGCATTGGCTTCCTCAGGGAACAAGAGCTCTATTTCAATATAAAAAGATCTGAGCAACAGACACCCATGGGAGGCGCGGCAAAAGACCCCCAGGCGGGGGAAGGGCAGGCTGCACCGTATTTGTGCTTGCAGGTGGCACACAGAAAACACTATTTATTAAAAGCAAGTTGATTGGTAGAGGGGAAAACGCCTGTAGATGGATTCAAGGACAAACAGGAGCAATTGGCAAAAATGTTAGATAGTAACCTAATGAGCTATGTTGTAGGGCATGTGACTAACACCAGACACCAGTGTTCACATAATTTGTATGGACATGAATAATTGGAAAATGGCAGGGAATTAGTGAGTCCTAGTAAGCCATTAACTAAGCATGTGACTGTTCGGAGATCAGTGTTCACAAGGCTGCCAAAAAGGTCACAGATTGAGCAATAGCAGAGAGTTAGTGAATCCTGGCCTTGGCAAAACATGTAGGAAACCGAGCCCTTGCTTTGATGGCCGTCTCCATCCGGCCCACCCTACTGCATTTGGGTCACACGCAATATATATGCTTTTTGGTTGTTAACCATTTTATTGCTCTTTCTATGTATTTAATATTGTGAAATAAAATATTTTGTAATTTTATATCTCCTTCTCATTTTCACATCTAGTACTCTAGCACCGTTATAATCCCCTGTCCCTTTACTCATCAGTCATTTTATAACATGTATAAGGTTAAGAATTATGCAGGTTGTCACTGCTGACCACCTTCTATGAATAGCAGTTGCATGGATGCCTCAGGCCTCAATTCTTTCTGAAAAAGGTTTGGTTGAGCGGAATGCTGGATCTGAGAAACTTCTTAGGTCCTGATTACATGGAGAACTGTAGGTTTAGTAGGATTGATATAGTAGTTAGGTTTCTCCAAAACCAGATGTCCCGCTATCCACTGAGGAACTTCAGATGAAAACTGGAGATGAAGAAGAAAAGGTGCACCAAAAAGATGTACCATTAGGTCTCAAGAACACTGGGTATTTAGGCAAGATGCAGGCATTTGGGTGCAGGAACAAGGTACAGGTGCACAATCCAGCCTCAAGGCTGAGAACTGCTGCGGCTGGACAGGGCTAGACAGGGCTGGACAGTGCACCAAGTGCTACTAACATTTAGTACAGTATACACTCAGGGAGGAATGCTTGGAACACAGACTGCTTGTTTGCATAATCCACCAAACATCATAAGTACCTCTCGGTGCACCATCTAGCTGCTGCAGCTATCAGCTTCTTAGAAAATGTCAGCGTGTATGAGACCATAAGGTTGTTAGGTGCAAATGATAGTCTTTTATTATCAGTTGAAGGCCAACGCATTGTGGGGTAAGAGAATCCCTCTTCTTTAGGTCATGCAGGATAGTACCTGGCTAATCAGAGGTCAGCATGCGATAGCAGCTACCCTTTCATCTGTCGAGTCAGGCACTATATGCCCAAACCCTATAGAAGGGAGATTCTGTAACCCTCAAACAAGTTGGTTTTCATATTGATATAAAAGACAGCCTTGCACTTAAAGTGATTCTAACCTCAAAAGATTTTTGTTTTTACCCTAATGCATTCTCTGTATTAAGGTAAAAAACCTTCAACTGCTTGTTACCCCCTAGCCATCCCAAAATGCTTACCTGACTCCTCCATCAATCCATTATTGTCACGTCTCCTCTCTTTCTTGTTCCACAGGAGACTGAGAGCAGTGGCAGCAATAGCCTCCTGCTGCTGTCAGACAAATTCTGTGAGGAGGGAGCAGGGGGCGTGGTTGAGCCACGCTGGGTGTCTACAGACACACACAGCACACCTCGGAGCATGCCCGAGCAGGTGCCCCCTCGGTACATGGCTTGCTAAGGGGGTACTCATATGAAGAAGGAGGAGACAGCGCCAGTGGGGGGCACCAGAAGAGGAGGTAAGGAACCGCTCTGTTCAATTTCTTTGCACAGAGCAAGTAAGTAGAACATCTTTTTTATTATAATTTTTAAAAAATAAGCTTTACAATAACTTTAACAACCTTAGCGGTTTATCTTTTTGGAGCTCCTTTTCTTTTTCACCTTCAGTACAAGTGTACAGATTAGAAAGTCTAAGTTAAGAGAGAATTCCTGATCAGCATTCTTTGCCTATTTCAGTGTCTCAGAAAACAGTAAAGTCACTAAATCAACATGACATCCAGGTTGTCATGTTTAGAACAGGAGATCAAAAATGACAGTTCCAGCATTCTCTCGGTACAGATTTTATGACTTAAAGTAGAGCTAAAGGCAAAACTTTTTTTTTCTGGATATAGTAAGGGAGGGTTATAACCCCTGACAGTTTTTTGCCATCTGTGTCCCACTGAGGAGATTTCCCTTCAGTTCCTGTCCCATAGCCAAAACAGGAAGTGAGAGGAAATCCTTCCAAAGTGAGGAAATCTTGGGGTGTCACCAAGGTCACCAGAACTAGTGTCCCCATTGGAAGATTTAACCTCTATTACTGTTCAGGTGTCAAGCCAAAATTTGCAAAAGTATCTGGCTGCAGACTGGTGCTCCACTCTCGACAGGAAACATGTGACCTCCACTAACTTTTTTTTTAAATCAACTTTATTGTAACAACCAATAGATACAACTCGAGTAAGTGGGGGTTACATGTTTCCTGTCACATGTCTGTATTTCCTGTCACATGTTTCCTGTCTAGAGTAGCTCCAGTCTGCAGCCAGATACCATTGCATGCAAGCAGTGATCAGACAGCAGTGAAGGGGTTAATTTTCTGAAAACTGTAAGGAGGTACTAAAGGGGCTTTTATTACTGTAATTTAAAGTGTTCTCTTTACAGGAACACTTATAATTAAACCTTTTTGCCTATTTGAAGCTCGCAGCTCAGCATGAGCTGCTGTGACAGGAAGATCGGAGCTTCTCAAGGCACAATGATTGCTGCATCGCCTCCCGCAGCAATCATTGTGCTGTGAGATCCTATTTTGGGGGTGTCTGTGTGCCTCAGACCCTGAGGCAGCCAGGAACCCCCATCAACCCCCAATCATCAGTACCACAGCGACTGGGGGTTCATTTTACTAGTTAACAGTGTTCTATTTACAGGAACCCTTACTTGACTTGTGTCTATAGGTTGTTTGTTATATTAAAGTTGATTAAAATAAATAAATTGTGGATGCCACATGTTTCCTGTCAAGAGTGGAGCTCCAGTCTGCAGCCAGATACCCTTGTCTAGACAGGAAACATGTGACAAGAAATGCAGATGTGATGGGAAACATGTAACCTCCACTTATTCGAGTTGTGACTATTGATTGGTTGTTATATTAAAGTTGATTAAAAAAAAAAACTGAGTGGAGGTCACATGTTTCCTGTCTAGAGTGGAGCTCCAGTCTGCAGCTGGACCCCTCTCAAAAGCTGGGATTTTCATTTACTTTCACTTTCGATGATAATGGTAAACACTAAACAGGATAAATAGGGTGAATCTCCCTTATGGGGACACAGACAGCAATAAAAACTGACATGTTCCAATCCCACTACAATCTATCCAAAACCCAAAAAGATTTTGCCTTTAGTTATACTTTAAAAGTGAAGTTAGTGAATGTCAGTCCACTTTTGCTTAAACTAAAATCCAGGTTGCAGGCATGGCAGAATCTACTTTTAACAATAATAGGCGAAATTTGGTGAAATTGAAATTTCTACCTCTGTTTCTCTACATATTTTGGAATTCCCCTGTTTGGATACAGAGATACAGTATATATTCAAGAAAATAGATCAGCTCATAACGACTTTCCTGTGGCAGGGACGACACCCCCAAATTAAACTCCGGGTGTTGCAGCTGCTGTGGAAACAGGGGGGACTGGCGGTTCCAGACTTCCACCGGTACTTCCTAGAGGGTCAACTGGTAATCGCACACAGGTGGTTTAGCTTGCCCGAGGACGATACCGCCAATACACTAGAAGCTTGGCTCCTATGAGGCGCTGACGCACCTTCTGCACCGTGGCATTAGGGTACCGTACAAGATTACAATATCCATGCATGCAACCAGTATGGAAAAATCCTAAACTGACACACTTCTGTGAGTACCCTGATCCAATTATCTGGACCAAATATGGTATTAAGACTATAAAAGATATAGTGGGTAACGGGGAAACTTCTACAGTTTGACACCCTGAAAACTAAATTTAACCTTCCTAACACTTGTTTCGTTATCTACAGCTCAGACATGCATACACCGCCCAATTTGGAGATACTAGTATTAACCTGCAAATGAGCGATCTAGAATCTCTACTGAGGGAAGACACTTTAGACAAGGCCCTGTCTACGATATATAAACAACTGTTCAGTGAAGTCGGGGATCTCCTTGCAGGGTGTAGAGCGGCATGGGAGGAAGTGTTCCCTCAGATGGACGGAGATGACTGGGATGATCTATGGGATATCAATTTTACTAGACTGGTATCTGCTAGGGATCAGCTTATCCAATTTAAATTTTTACACCGCATATATCTTACTCTGGCTAGATTGACTAAGATGTTCCCCACTCATTCGTCCAGTTGCTGGTAGTGCAATTCCCTCACTGCCGATTTTATGCATATTTTCTGGAACTGTGCGGTGTTTTGGAGGGGGGTTACTGAGTGTATAGCTGAGGTAACCGCCATTCCTATACAGCCCTCGGTGGAGGTATGCCTCCTGGGCCTGGTCGAAAATCTAGCCCCCAAAAGAGTGACTCGTATATTGCTGACGATCCTAATTTACTATGCTAGAAAATTGATAATGTTATCATGGAAAAAGCCCAACCCTCCAACAGTATCAGTGTGGAAAACTGTGGCCAACAAGGCCGCCCCTCTGTACAAGGCTACATATGCTAACGGGAATAACACAGAAATTTGATAAAGTGTGGGGTAGTTGGATGAATAGCGAAACTACAGTAAAGGATTGAGTGGCCACACATGGAGCGATTCCTCAGCTGGCCCTAACATGTATGTAGTCATTGAATTGTAAGTATTAACCGCATATTCTCCGCAAGGGAAGGTCCGGGGATATTTTCATATGTAGATGTCTGGCATGTATGATAAGGTACAGGAAGAGGACATGTAGGTATGACTTAAGACATATTTATCTTCTCACTACAAGGTTGTTGCAGATAAATGAAGGCATTATTGTGATCCTGATTATATCACTGGGTGAGGGTTTGGGGTCAGGAAGGAAGAGCCAATGCTGAAGAAATGTATATAGGTTTCTTTTTGTATGTGGCCCATTGGGCCTAGTGGCTACTGTTTGTATACTTGTTATGAAAAAAGTGATAAATAAAACTTTTTTTTAAAAAAAGTGAAGTTAGGAGGGCTTTTGATATTGAGAAGGAAGGCACTATAGGCCGCTTGGAGCAAAGGCAACAGAAGCTGCAACATATCTGTTATCTATTTTCTTATGCCATTGTTTTATTGACAAAACCTTCCACTTTTATAAGATACCTTAGTAATAAATATTTTAATACATTATAGGTTTTTAATCTGTTTTTAACCTGACAAAAGACATGGCTGTACCTGGCTGTACACTGTTGGGTATTTCAGAGGAACTAGCCAAAATTCCAACTGTGGGTGGCCTTCAACAAAAGTTGATTACGTAATCGACTTTTGTCGAAGGAGCCAGGTTGAAAATAAGGTTGAAAGCAAAAGAGCTGCAGGGACTGTTCAGTAGGGTGCCCAGGTGTCCCGGATTGCCTGGGACAATCCCGCAATTAGCAGGTCTGTCCCGGGTCCCGGGCACCCTCATTCCGGGACAATACAGTGTCCCAGAATTGCCCCCTGGCCCTGGACCATTCTGATGCCCTCCAAAATATCCTTCACATCACTGCTGTCACTCACTGACAACCTGTGATGGACCCCCTGGCTGGTGAGACCCCTTTTACATGAGCCGCTGGCTCAGTGCCCAAATGGTTGCTAGCCACTGCCCACCTCGCATCTAGCAACCAGTGACGTCATGAGGAGGAGAGATACAGAGCCCCAGCATTCACAGCGGGGGAGATTTAACTTCCTCCTCCGTGCCTACTGAATAGCTCCACCCACCTGCTCCCTGCATCGTTCAGTCAGCAGCATGCAGAAGTGCACGAAGGAGAGATGAGTTTTGTAGAAAGGCAAGTGAATCCAAAGCACTCATCATGGACAGATCGGGAATAAAATCCTCAGTCAGCTCCCCCCAGCAGCCAGAGTTCTGTGCTGAACTGTCAGCACTTCACAGGAGCTCCAAGTGTGTGTCAGCCTGGAGCTAGCACTGATAAGAGGACAGTAGGCAGATAAGGGGTCTGCAGAAGGGGAGAGGACACTGACAGATGAGATGACACCCTGGGAGGGATGGAAGGCGGACACATCCTTAGATATCAGGACAGGGTTCATGCTGGGGTGTGACCCCCCAAAAGTGAAGGACTACAGGTCCCAGCATGAACCCCTCAGAACTGAAGATGTGATGCCCCCCAATCAGTGAAGAACTACAGGTCCCAGCATTAGCACGTGAAATCTATAGGGTCACACCCTTAATTCTTAAGGGGCCATGCTGGGACCTGCAGTCCTTCAATTTGGGGGGGAGTCACATTTTTAGATATCAGGGGTTCATGCTGGGACTTGTAGTCCTTCACTTTTGGGGGGTGTGACCCCCCCAAAAGTGAAGGACTACAGGTCCCAGCATGAACCTCTCAGACCTGAAGATGTGACACCCCCCCCGGCCCCCGCATGGGAGAAGTCACATCAGCAGCCAGCGGCGGGAGGGGCGTTCGCTTTCTCGGGGCTCCGGTGTATCGGACTGGTGGCAGGCTATAGGTGACAAGTGGCACACTGCATCTGGTGGCAGGCTATGGGTGGAAAGTGGCACACTGCATCTGGTGGCAGGCTATGGGTGACAAGTGGCACACTGCATCTGGTGGCAGGCTATGGGTGACAAGTGGCACACTGCATCTGGTGGCAGGCTATGGGTGACAAGTGGCACACTGCATCTGGTGGCAGGCTATGGGTGACAAGTGGCACACTGCATCTGGTGGCAGGCTATGGGTGACAAGTGGCACACTGCATCTGGTGGCAGGCTATGGGTGACAAGTGGCACACTGCATCTGGTGGCAGGCTATGGGTGGAAAGTGGCACATTGCATCTGGCGTCAGGCAACGGTGGCAAGTGAAACGCTGAATCTGGTGGCAGGCAATGGGTTACAATTGGCACACTGCATCTGGTGGCAAGTGACGAGCTGCATCTGGTGGCAAGTGACGAGCTGCATCTGGTGGCAAGTGAGGAGCTGCATCTGGTGGCAAGTGACACGCTCAGGGTCCCCACTGATTCTGCATTATGGTGAGTTGAACAATTTCATTATATATTACAATGTAGTACAACACCAGCCATTCACCCGACAAATCACCCCTGCCACCGAATTCCCCGTCAGCCCCAAGACTACATTACCCCAACCCCCCCCCCATCTTTTTTTGGGAAAGGGGGCAGGAGGTGTCCCTGAATGGCAGTTTGGAAATGTGGTCACACTACTGTTCAGGTATTCTGACAGCCTGAACTAGCAGCTGTCAAAATACAATAGCCAACATCATTTGTGTGATTAGAGCAATATGATAGAACTGTATTAGTGTATGGTAAGCTTTACATTTTCAGTATAATGTGCTGTTTACAGAGATCAAGAAATACTCACATCCAGCACAGCAGCTGAATCCAAGTTATATGGCTGACTTCTAAGCAACAACTGAAGCCCTTCCAAACTAACATCAGAATTATCCAAGGTATCTGGAAGCTCTTGTCTGAAAAAAATGATCACAAGCATATCATAGAGATAATTCAGTAGGCAATACAAATGCGTAAAACACATCAGGAATGGAATGTATCACTTAAAGCTATGTTAACAGTCTTGTTTGGATGGATAAACAAAGAGTTACAGAAAGGCTGAGATACTTACCTGTTCCAGGGCCCTCTCCAGCACTGGCCACATGTCTGAAAGCTTAGGAATGCTAAGATCATATGACCAAGAGTCTAGGCGTTCTGACTTGAGGCTACCACTGATGATAGTCTAAAACAGCAGTCTTTTTTCCACAGAAAGCAAGCACTTCAGTATTTATATTATCATTGAACTTATTTGCCACAGCAAGGCTCTCAACATATCTTTCTTTCCTCCATTGGCTGCTCACAAATAGAGACTCTATTTCAAGACTAGGCTACTGACCTCCAAAGTTTTGATTGACCTGGATCTAAGGTAAATTAAAAATTAGTTGAATAGCACTTTTCCTCTATGATTACTGCACTTTAAAAAGATCTGGGTCAGAGGCTTCAATCACTTTTATCAAGCCCAATGCAAAAAAGGAGGCATAATCCCTGAATTTTTTCGAGCCATAACTATAAACTCACCTTTTCAACATGGCTATTGGGGTCAATAAAGTATAGTACCGTACCTCCTCTGTACAGACCCTTTCAGACAAAAATCTAAGCATTGACCCAATGAAACTGTGTATATGGAGTGAACTTACAGTACAGGATAACAGTACATTTTAAGTGTTATGATGCCACTGACCTCTCCAATGGATTCCTTCGTCCTCGTCCCTCCAGTTGTTGAGATCCTGAGGGCTGAGGTGGGCTGCAGCTCTCTTTACCTTCTAGTATAGATTGAACCATTGCGACTGGCAACACAGGGGGATCTGAACATGCACTGCAACTTGCCAGAGATACATCTGTTTCTGTTGTTCCCTTTACTCTAGGACTGATGGGTTCTTCTTTAATGAGCAGTAGACATTTATTCCTAAATATGAATCAGCTGGGTCAATGGCTATAATTAAAACTTGTATTTTCTAGATGAGACAATAATCTCAGTAGTCTGGCATTGACACTCTTTGGGCATAACCTTTTATAACATTTCTTTCCTTGCTTCCTTCATAACAATGATTTCTGGAATACCTAGAAATGGTGTATCCTCAAACTGCCTTACTTTCTTCACTTTCACCCCATCTAACATTGTCTACCCTGACCTAACTGCCAATAAGTTCAATATACCACTATATTCACCCTGAACATGTCTGCTCTTGTTTGTTCACACGTTTCATATTTTTGTATTTAAATCCTCATTTTAGGTGTAACTGCCATCCTAGATCCTATGAAGAGCTGTATGAATGACTAAGTTGGCTTAAAAGGAATTTTCTATGATAAAATCCAAATTCTATAATTTTTCTACGCTCCAAACATTTTTAAGCAGTTATTTTTCCAACACACCTCATATTTTAAAAGACATTTAATCTGCATGGCCCTTCTGTTACATTTGCTTCACTTCTTAACCCTACCCTATCCTGCCCCAAATTCTGCTCTCATGCCTCATGAGCTTGTAAACTGCATTAAAGTGACTCTGTTGCTAACATAAATAGTAAAAATAAACTGTTTCTTGCAAAAAAGAAATTGCATACTCCCCTCTCCTGCTGCCCGCACCACTGATTTCTGCAAAAGTAAAGAGAGACTGCCAACTAAAAGTTCCTGCAAAATCCTACACTTCTCATAGTGTCGGATTCACAATTCCCTACAGTGTTCAATGGTTTGATCTGCTAGCAGTTACATCATTACTGTGTCATTTAGTGACATGGCAGGCAATGGGAGGAACCACAGCATGTGGCTGGGGCCAGGAAATTGACATTCCTAGACATTTTGAATTCTTTTTTTTTTTTAAAGGTAAAGACATTTTGAATTCTGACGGTTCATCTGTATTAGTGTTTTTGTTTTTTGGGTTTTTTTTTGTTTTTGTAGCAACATAATTTCTTTCAATCTGGAAAAATAACATCAATACAAACTCTAAAAAGAAGAATTCTGATAATATAGAACCTATAAGTAACTCAAGTAACTCAATAATTATAATTGTAAGTACAAAGTTGCAGCTTAGTAACCCACTGCCTCCTGGGATAGTTGTAACATAGCAATCACAGTAGGCAGGGGGCCCAGCCTAGGCCAGACACCAGGAAGTGCTGCCTTGCTGCACAAAAAGAAACTACATAGTAAAAAACTAGAATACATTTTCTTAGCATTTGTATGGGACAAAATAAGAAATAGTTGTTTCACTGAGTTTAGTTCTGCCTTAAGCTGTTGATACTGTATACTGCTATATTTTTTTCCTAGACTCTCAGTTGGGTTAGGCCTTCTAGACAAACATGTCAAACTATTATTTAAAATGGGCAAAAAGCTTAAAGGAGAAGTATAGCCAAAACTCGTTTGGCTGTACTTTTCCTATGGATCACAGAAGTCCGCTCTCTGCTGACGTCACCAATGTCAGTCCAGGGACCGCGTCATCCCGACCACAGAGTCTGGATCTGCCAGGTGCCTGGACTGACACCCGGCTCAGCCTCTCAGCGAGCCGCTAAGAGCCTGAGACGGCAGCTCCGCCCCCTCCACAGCCCAGTGCTTCAGAGAAGAGCAGAGAGCTGTGATTGACAGTCTGCAGCTCTCTGCTCACGGAGCTCTGAGTGATCAGCGGTGTTCGATCGCTCGCTTCTCAGTGTAGAGAGGGGACAGATGCAGCATTGGACCCATGCTGCATCCACCGAGGTAAGTATTAATAAGAATTAATAAGAAAAAAAAATTCCTTTACTTCTCTTTTAAACTGTGTAACTAAAGACCAGTAAGCCCAACTGCTGTTGTGGGAGATTTATTTGAAAGTATTTTAAGGAAACGTACAAAAATACATATTAGTAAACCCTCTAATAACAGAAAATGAACACGGGCTTATAAAGGTAGGTTATGTCTAACAGATTCAGTTTTTTTGAAGACACATTTAAATTAGGATGTTGGTAATGCTACTGATGTCATTTCTGAATTTTGCTAAGGCATTTGATACTGTTCCTCATAAACATCCGATGCAAGAATTGAGGATACAAGAGTTGTTGGAGAATGTTTTTCAATGGGTAGCAAAGCGGTTAAAAGAAGGCAGAAAAGGGGTTCTTGTTAACAAAACAAGTTCTAAATAAGCTAGGGTTAGTAGTTTTATATTACAGGAATCAATGCTGGGCCCAATTCTGTTCATTCTGTTTATTAATGACATTGGGGATAGCCTTACCCCTATCCAATTAATCAAATATAGCTGGGTGAAACCAAGATAGAAAAGGACTTGGGAAGACTGGTTTAACAATAACCTAAGCAGTACCACTCAACTCCAAGTGATAATTGCAAATGCAAACAAAATCCTGAGATGTATAAAAAGGAAGATGTGATGCTAATTAGTATTCCATGTAAATCACTTGTAAGGTCATATTTAATTTTGGACACCATAATGTAAAAACAATAATAGAGTTTTAGAGTAGGTAGGTAGCAGACTACTAAATTATTATAACGGATAAAAAATCATAAGGTAAAGGATTGAAAAAATTAGTCAAGCTTGTTAAAAAGATACAGTATCCTAGAGGTAACATAATAGATTGGTAAAATGCATTCAATGCAGGTAAAGAATTCTTATTATTTTTTTAATCCGAATTACAGTACAAAAGAGAGTTGTGTTTGGAAGAAATAATTGGGATGGGGTTTTTTACAATAAGAATGGCTAAACTTTAGAATGCAAGATGAGGCATTAAAGACAAAAAAAAATGACATTTAAAAAATACTAATCAATTTTCTTGCAACTAATAATTAACCAGAACTAACATGGAGTTCCGATATGTGCGAATTGGATGCGGTTATGACTGCATCCAATTTGCATGACATGTGAGTGTGACCAGCTCTCAATGGAGCCGTTCACACATGTCCTTGGTGGCCGCGGTGCAAATTCCAAAAGGGTCCTGTGCATTTTTGGGTCCGGTTCAAGTGCGAATTCAGGCAAAAATTCTAACCTGAATCGCACCTGAACCGGTGAACAGGAACGCACCGGACCCCAGGCTGGAAACCGGGGCCGCACATATGTGAACCCGGCCGGAGGGCAATTAGGAATTATGTCTTTACCTCTATGAAAAAATTGTCCACATGTGCACAGGGGGGGGGGGGTTTACTTTGCCTTCCTATGGGCCAAAGTTGCAGGAGTCATGATGAATTGAACTTGATAGACATCAGTCTTTTTTTTTTAGGCCTTAAAAGCCTATACAACTTATGCAATTCAAACTAAATGTAATATGCAAATAAAAAGGGTTTTATTGTGACACCGATCTACAACCAAAATTAGGGGTACTTCCAGGGACAACATATAATACCAGGAACTGGCCAGTTGAGTTTGGAGCCAAAAATGCCATGTGCTTGAGACACGCCAACTTAATTATCCACATCTTTTTGAACAGGGCCAAAGGAAGAGAGAGACACACAAAAGCATTTTATCAATGTATTTGTCCAGGGCTTTTTTCTCCAAAAATAGGTGCAGGAACTCAACCATAACCCCCACACACACACACTCTTCAAACTGCATCAAATAATGGGTGTGGTCACATTTTACGTCAAACAGTGGAAGGGTCTTAAAGGGCCATTAAATACCAGGGGTCCATTATGCACAGATCGCACAGTTCATGGGGGAAGACACACAGATTGCAGAGTTCAGGGGTGCAGGACACACAGAGCGCAGAGTTCAGCCTTCTTCCACAGCTGCTTACCTCTGCATCCCCCATCCACATTTCACTTTCACCCTTCTTCAGCTCTGACCTCAGCTGGACTTCTGTGATTACAAGTGATAGTGGTGAGCTGAGGGCCTGAGCCAGAGGTGGTGGAACTGAGTTCCACCAAGTTCCAGCTGAAAAAAAGCCCTGTATTTATCAATTCTACATTACAACCGGTAATAATATAAAGTTTGGGGGTGTGATCTACTACTGCAAAAGTACCTCTTGCTTGTTATCCGTGCTCATCTTTGGTATGTTGCATACTTTGTAAAGGTAAGACACATTACAGTATGTAAACGTCTTGTCCAGCATATGTTCAGTAATGATTGTCATCTTTTACACGTTCAATACACAGTTGTAAACATTCCTTTACACATATTACCTTTCTACATCTGCACTTGGTTGTGCAGTTATGGAGTTGGCAGGGTGAGCCTCAGTCACATCTGAAATGATAGGCCCAGCAGTGACGGCAGGACTGCTTAAAGAGGACGCTGGATCTGTGGGCGGCTACATAGGAAACATTTAATTAAATATCCATGGTCTAAGATGCAGTTGAAACTCATAACAAATAAAAGGCCTTATGTGCATTTATAATAGGGTAAAGGTGCATTGCCTTCCATACAGGGTCATCACTTGTGCTATACATTCCTAGCATATGGAGAAGGAGGAACTTTATCTTTAGTATTTCTAAAGACTAGTTATGTAATTAGAATATACAAAGGTATTGCACCTTATTTGTGCAGAATGTCTTCACTTAAGGGAAAATAAACCTCTGACTGTTCTGTAAACCAAATTTATATGGTCTGTTTGAAACATCAGATAAAACTGATCTACATCTCTTTAGAGCAACAAAGGGTCTACATTTACCACCTAATCGACTTCTAGTAAAACAGCTTGTAACAGTTGAAACCTTTCTTCAATTGTTACCCACAAGATTCTTTTCTGAAAGCAGCATTTCCTTTCTGAAACTAGCATTCTGTTTACATAGAAAATTAACTTACTTTCCATATAGCAATATGAGGTTGATTTACTAAAACTGGAGAGTGCAAAATTTAGTACAGCTGTGCACAGCAGCCAATCAATTTGTAACTTCAGCGTGTTCAATTATAGTGGTTCTAAAGCCTTAAAGTGGTTGTAAAGGCAGTCCCCCTCAGCCCCCCTAATATTTACCTGAGACCCATCTCGATCCAGCGATGTTGCAAGAGAGACTCGGCTGTCCAACTCAGCTGATGTCAATTAAAGTCAGTTAGCCAATCGGAGGAAAGAGGGAGCGGGCCACACCGTAGCTCCATGTCTGAATGGCTCAGGTGCTCCCAAAGCAAGCTGTTTGCTGTAAGGGCCCTTTCACACTGGGGCGGGGAGGCGTCGGCGGTAAAACGCAGCTATTATTAGTGGCGTTTTACCGTCGGTATTCAGCCGATAGCGGGGCGGTTTTACCCCCCGCTAGCGGCCGAGAAAGGGTTAAATACCACCGCAAAGCCCCTCTGCAGAGGCGCTTTGCCGGCGGTATAGCCGTGCCGTCCCATTGATTTCAATGGGCAGGAGTGGTGAAGGAGCGGTATACACTCCGCTCCTTCACCGCTCCGAAGATGCTGCTAGCAGGACTTTTTTTCCCGTCCTGCTAGCGTACCGCTCCAGTGTGAAAGCCATCGGGGCTTTCACACTGGAATGAAAGCAGCGGCACTTTTGGGTCGGTTTGCAGGCGCTATTATTAGCGCAATAGTGCCTACAAACCGCCCCAGTGTGAAAGGGCTCTAAGGCAGTGATGGTGAACCCTGGCACCCCAGATGTTTTAGAACTACATTTCCCATGATGTTAAACTACACTGCAGAGGGCATGAGCATCATAGGAAATGTAGTTCCAAAACATCTGGGGTGCCAAGGTTCGCCATCACTGCTGTAGGGTCACTAGGCAGGAGGGAGGGGCCAGGAGCGCCAACGAGATACCCGAGAAGAGGAGGATCTGGGCTGCTCTGTGCAAAACCACTGCACAGAGCAGGTAAGTATAACATGTTTGTCATTATTTCTAATAAAAAAAAACAAGACTTTAGTACCACTTTAAGTTTTTTCACCTTAATGCATTCCATGCATTAAGGTAAAAAAACCTTCTGTGCTGCAGGCCCCCCCCCCCCCCCTTTTTTTTTCTTACCTAAGCACAAACTGATCCAGCGATGTGCACGACCTTCTGTGCTGCAGCAACCCCCCCCCCCCCCCAGACCCCCACCCACCTTTTTCTTACCTGAGCCCAAACCGATCCAGCGATGTGCACAAGCACAGTGTCTCCAGCCGCTGTCCCTCTCCTCATTGGTCAGATTGATAGCAGCAGGAGCCATTGGCTCCCGCTGCTGTCAATCAAATCCTGTGACACTGGAGCAGGGGACGGCTGTGTCAATGGACTCAGCAGCGGGATCGGGAGCGATCACGAACTGGTGTCCCCATGGAAAGTGGCTTTCTATGGGGGCACCCAATGAAAAAGAAGGACCTGGAGCGCTGGCAGGGGACTCCAGAAGAAGAAGATCGGGGCTGCTTTGTGCAAAAATATTGGAAGGCCTGCCTTTACATGAACATCAACTTTAATGGCATCCCAGTCTTAGTCCATAGGGTTCAATATTGAGTTGGTCCACCCTTTGCAACTATAACAGCTTCAGCACTTCTGGGAAGGCTGTCCACAAGGTTTAAGAAATGGGAATGTTTTACTATTCTTCCAGAAGCGCATTTGTGAGGTCAGGCACTGATGTGGACGAGAAGGCCTGGCTCTCAGTCTCCGTTCTAATTCATCCCAAAGGTGTTCTATCGGGTTGAGGTCAGGACTCTGCGCAGGCCAGTCAAGTTCCTCCACCTCAAACTCGCTCATCCATGTCTTTATTGACCTTGCTTTGTGCACTGGTCTAAATCATTTGGTGGAGGGGGGATTATGGTGTGGGGTTGTTTTTCAGGGGTTTGGTTTGGCCCCTTAGTTCCAGTGAAGGGAACTCCTAAGGTATCAGCATACCAAGACATTTTGGACAATTTCATGCTCCCTACTTTGTGGGAATAGTTTGGGGATGGCCCCTTCCTGTTCCAACATGACTGCGCACCAGTGTACAAAGCAAGGTATAGCAACTGAAGAATAGAACTTACCAATCCTTAGATGTGGTGGCTGCATTCATTTTCTTTTTAGGGTTTTTCCCCCCTCTGTTTTCACTTGGTGATCTGGCCAGTAACACACCTCCTGTATTAGAGAGCCCCCACTTTGGATGAAGGAGCATGGAGGCACCTTTGGACAGCAGCATTGTCAGTCTGAGGAGTGCTATATGTACAGTACAGTACTAGCAGATTTAGATACATCAGCAAACTGAAGCCGAACTCCAGCTAATACTTTAAGCAGTTACAGCAAACACTTCAGCCCCAGAAGATTTGCCCCCTTAATGACCAGGCCTATTTTTTTGCAATTCGGCACTGCGTCGTTTTAACTGACAATTGCGCGGGCGTGCCACTTTGTGCAAAAACTAAATGGATTGCCTTTTTTCCCCACAAATAGAGCTTTCTTTTGGTGGTAATTGATCACCTCTGCGATTTTTATTTTTTGCGCTATCAACAAAAAAATAGCAACAATTTTGAAAAAAAAAAAAAACAATATATTTTACTTTTTGCTATAATAAATATCCCCAAAAAATGTTTTGAAAAACAAATTTCTTCCTCAGTTTAGGCCAATATGTATACTTCTACATATTTTTTTATTTTTTACTAGTAATGGCGGTGATCTGCGATTTTTATCGGGACTGCGACATTGTGGGGGACAGATCTGACACTTTTGACACTTTTGGGACCATTGACATTTATACAGCGATCAGAGCTATAAAAATGCACTGATTACTGTATAAATGACATTGGCAGGGAAGGGGTTAACAGTAGGGGGCGATCAAAGGGTTAACTGTGTTCCCTAGGGAGTGATTCTAACTGTGGGGGGATGGAACTGCCTGGGTGAGGAGACCGATCGTTGTTCATACTTAGTATGAACAACAGATCAGTCTCCTCTCCCCTGACAGCACATAGATATGTCTATTTATGTCTAGATATGTCTGTTTACATTGACAGATCTCCGTTCTGTCTGTGTGGAGCGATTGCAGGTGCCCGGCGTACATCGCGACCCCTAGTGGTCTGCAAGCGAGCCGAAGTATAGCTACGACGGCTCGCCCAGGGAAGCCAACCTGCCGCAGTATAACTGCGGCGGCTAGTCGGGAAGTGGTTAAAGATTATTATTTTAGGCACCCCTATTAGTGGTAAACGATTTGTCTCAATGCTATCTATTGATATGTTTGCAGGAGAGCTTTTCCTGTTGAAAAACAACACATTTTCTGACCAGATAACCAGATGAAAATGAAGGAAGGCCTAAAAAAGAAAACAAACTAAGAATTGGTAATCTGCAATATAATATAAGTTTGCCTTAACCCCCCTGGCGGTATTCCCGAGTCTGGCTCGGGTTGGATTTTACATACCAAAAGCGGTATCCCCGAGCCAGACTCGGGCTTGCATCGCAGGATCCAGGAAGAGCATACTTACCTTGTCCCCTGGATCCTGCGATGTCTCCCCGCTGTGATCGGCGAGCCGCTGTGTCTCGCTCGATTCATAGTGCCGAGCTCCGTTCCCTGCGAGCGTTGCGACGCACGGGGACGGAGTTCGGCGGTAAATTCAAAAGTGAAACATATAGTATAGATACAGCATACTGTAATCTTACAGATTACAGTACTGTATCAAATAACTACACATCCCCTTTGTCCCTAGTGGTCTGTCCAGTGTCCTGCATGCAGTTTTATATATATAAAACTGTTCTTTCTGCCTGGAAACTGGAGATTGTCCATAGCAACCAAAACCGTCCCTTTACATCAAAAGTGGTTTTAGACCAGCTAGAAAAAAGCGATAATAAATTATAATCACTTGCAGAATTGAGCGATAGTGATTTGTGGGGAGATCCGTCATCAAACACTAAAAGTAATAAAAGCTATAATTCTGCAACTGAGCAAATTTCAGTGTTTTTGATTTGATTACATTATTATATAATTTTTATTATTATTATATTATTATGTGTTTTAATTATTTATAGTTATTTATTATATTATAATTTTTTATTTCGTTTTTCAAACTTTATCATACCCGGGATGTCTACTAGACTCTTGTTTGGACAGATTTAAGTGAACTATTCTTAAGAATTACAGGCCTACAATATAAAACGCCAAATTTCTGTGCAAAATAATTGTACCGCTTTCAGCACCTAAAATCTGAAATAATCATACCGCCAGGGAGGTTAAGGGAAATTAAGGAAATTTATTGTCACCCCTCCTCCCTATCCTATCTCCTAATCAGTCTTGTAATCTGCTGTTAAACTAATTTCATCACTATCATCTAATATAGCTATTATGGATTTAAATATGCATAGATGTACATATTGAATGCTGCTGCTAGAATAATGCACCTCACTAACCGATCCGTGACTGCTGCTCCTCTCTGCCAATCCCTTCCCCCACAACATACAAGGCTATCCACAACATCGCCCCCAGCTAGATCACCAACCTCATCTGCAGATATCGCCCAAATCGTCCCCTTCGCTCCTCCCAGGACCTCACTCTAGCTCCCTTGTTACCTCCTCCCATGCTCATCTTCAGGACTTCTCCAGAGCCTCTCCCATCCTCTGGAATTCCCTGCCCCAGTATATCCGATCAGCCCCTAACCTGTCCACCTTTAGGAGATCCCTGAAAACTCAGTTATTCAGGGAAGCCTATCCCACACCATGGGTGTCCGCAGGTAGGAGCAAGGGGGGTCAAGTGCCCCCCGGAATCAGGGATCAGATCTTAAATTCAGTACAGTTGCGTCGCTATTGGGGTGCGGGCAGCCCGCACCCAGGTTTAGCCTGCCAGTGGGGTGACACCATCAAGGTGCTGTCAAGCCCACCCATCAGTGTAATCTGACTTCGGGCTCTTTTCCCTGCTCAGTCCAGCAGAGAACTCAGCGGCGCTGTGACAGGAGAAAGGCGAGCTGCGGGCTACCAGAGGTTTCCCTGCTCGCCCCCCTCTTTCTCCTGTCAGGGAGAAGAGACGATGGCTCTCACCAGGTTCCCCAGTCAGCTTCCTGCCCACTCCATTCCTTCCCTATTGGCCATAACTGAGGGCCAATCAAAGGAGACTAGGAGAGGAGAGCATCATGGGACATGAAGTCCCAAAGATTGGCGGCCCCATTTTCCACAGGGAGGAGGCTACAGCTCGATCAAGAGAGAGATTGAGAGACTGCAGCCTGAAAAAAGGCTGAGGGAGAGAGTACTACAGGACAAAGAACAAGGAGTGTGCTGGACGGAAGCCAGAGAGAGAGCCACGCTGCCCAGCGCCACCAGAGAGAGAGCTAAGCTGCCCAGCACTACCAGAGAGAGAAAGACTGAGCCACTACCAGGGTACAGACATGCTACAATACTGACCAGAGTCGCCCCCGGGGAACCCAGAGTGAGCGATCGTCCAGCCAGAGGAATCACAGCTTTCGTTTCGCTGGGTCTGGTAAAAGGGCCTGTTGGCCATTATCCATTACTTATCCTAGGGACTGTACTAAGTCTGCAGTCTCTGACCATGATAATGTGATGATGACATTGTCGAAAAGGGGCGGTGCAAGGGTGACCCTAAAATGATGCCCCCACCTGAAAAAAGTTCTGCGGATGCCCATGTCCCACACCCACCTAACAACTGTCCCCGAGCCACCCCCATCAAATCATTCCCTGCATCTATTACCTTTTGTACCACCACCCCCTCCCTTTAGATTGTAAGCTCTACGAGCAGAGCCCTCCTGTCCCTTTTGTATTGAACTGTACTGTAATTGTGCTGTCCCCCCTCTACATTGTAAAGCGCTGCATAAACTGTTGGTGCTATATAAATCGTGAATAATAATAATGAATAATAATAATGAATAATAATAATGAATAATAATAATAATATTTAATGTAATAAATTGACTTCATAGTATACACCAACGACCAACCTTGTGTGCACATACATGACTATAAAGAGTGAGAGCATGAGTACAAGTATGTATGTTTATAATAGATTTATGTAGGCTTCGTAAGCCGCTGAAAGTATAATCTGTTCTCAAATACAGCAGCTAACATTTGAACAAAGATTAAACTTGTGACTTCTGCTCCATCTACACTATAAATAATAGAAGGTATTCACTTGTATTGCTGTTGTGGTGTCAAGAGGCTTAAGAGCTGAGGGTGTTCACTAACTTTCTATGTACATGATATACAGCTCTCAGCAATATCCAGTGCCTGGAGTGGCTAAAATAGATCAATAAATATTACATATTGTCATTTTTTCCCAGCAAGCGTATCCCACATATAGGCATAGCAGTTACCTCACATAAATAAGTTATCAAACCCTTTTCAAAGTTAGGTGATAAAAGAACCCCATCATGTAATTTCAGCATACAGTGCAATATTTATCTGACTGTAACTTTTGGTCATGGCTTTATTTCTGATGATAGCACTGGCAAAAAAATGGTCACAAAAGTGATCTAAAGTTAACCTTATAGGTGGGTGCTAGATATACCAGATTTAGATATGGAGGATGGGAGGGGTGTATGGGATTTCCCTCTGCGATCTTTATATTCATATCTTTAAGAGATCGCATGATTCAATATAAATTGGTACATAGAGCATATATTACACCACATAGACATAAAAAAATAAATCCTGTGTGCTCTTCGGAGTGTTGGCAATGTGGCGCGAATCGGGGGGATTTCACACATATTTTCTGGACTTGTCTATATATAGTTATCTTTTAGATGGAAGTGGTGGGTCTATTGAACTCTATCACTTCTGCTCCCTTACCCGTTTCAATGTCTGTGTGTTTACTGGGTCTGGTAGAGACTATTCTTCCCACAGTGTCCGAGCGAGTGTTCGCTAATATAACATTATTTTACGCAAGAAAAGCTATTGTGCTGTATTGGAAGAAACCTTGGTCCCCTACGCTTTCATACTGGAAACAATTGGTAAATCATAACCTTCTATTATATAGTAGACATGTGCACTGCCGAAAAATGTGTTCGTTTTCGTTTCATTCGGGTTTTCTTTCGTTTTTCGGGTCATTCTTTATGATCGCAATTCGTACATTCGTAAATTCGTACATTCGTAATTTTATACATTTGTAAATTCATAAATTCGTACGTTCGTACATTCGTAAATTTGTATATTCGTAAATTCGTACATTCGGAAATTAGAAAATTAGAAAATTCGTAAATTTGGAAATTCGTAAATTTGGAAATTTGGAAATTCGGAAATTTGGAAATCTGAAATAATAATTGACTAATAATAACTTAATTATTACTAACTATTAAATTATAGGTATTGTAATTTCCTTTCGAATTTGGCTGTTAGTGAACGTAACGAATACGAATTTATCTGAAGTTACGAATTATCCGAAATAACGAATGCCGCATCTAAACAAATGGAACGGAACAAATTAATAATAAATAATACTAATAAAAAGTTTTTATTATTATTATTGTTAGTAATTATTATTAATTCATTACGTTCCATTTGTTTAGATATGGCATTCGTTATTTCAGATAATTTGTAACTTCTGATAAATTTGTATTTGTTACGTTCACTAACAGCCAAATTTGAAAGGAAATTACAATACCTATAATTTAATAGTTAGTAATAATTAAGTTATTATTAGTCAATTATTATTTCAGATTTCCAAATTTCCGAATTTCCAAATTTCCAAATTTACGAATTTACTAATTTACGAATGTACGAATTTACGAATGTACGAATTTAGAAATTTTCGAATTTACGAATATTCGGAAAAATTCGTTCAACGGGTTTTCATTAATTCAGATATTTACGAATTAACAAATTTGTCGAAATTCGTTAAAAAGCTAATTTGGAACAAAACGAATTGCACATCTATGAGATACTTACATGAATAGGGGCTGTCCTAGTAAATATGATAAAGTGTGGGCAAGGTGGCTGGACAACCCGTATACAGCATCGAATACCCATGAGGGTCATTGTTTATAATAGGTATGCTCCCATATGAGAAATGTCGGGGGTCATTGGGGAAAGTAGGAATTAATGTTTATTTAAAAAATCGTTTGCTTCTTTTTTTTTCTTCTCCTTTGTGTATTAATAGTTGATATACTGGATTTTGAAATTGTATTATTATATTTTTGGCTCAGTGTGTATGATGTCTTGTTGTGTTTTGGTTTGTTTGTTATGAAAATGAATAAAAAGATTTATAAAAAAAAAAAAAAAGTTAACCTTATACCTGTAGAATTCATGTTGGATGAGAAAGAAAAAAAATTGTTTGTCTGAACTAGTGCCTTTGAAAGGTGATTCAACTAATTTCAAACAACTGTTCATTCAAGTACCATGTCTCAATTTTTGTAGAATGAATGGTCTACTTCTAGATCAACTTTGGCAAGTACATGCACATAAGATTAGGTATGATTTTTTTCTCGGCCTGGAGCAAATTCAACTATTAGAAATTAATCAGTTCCCATTAGATCTGACCACTGGTCGAAACTGATTGTTAGATCATCCCCTTTAACACCTAGATAATCTAACAAATATTTGGAATATGACATCTTTCAAACAAAATTCTACAGATGTAAGACCAGCTTAAATCTTTTAAGTTCCCACCAATTATTTTCATTTCTTGGGGATTCTGGTCATAGATTTCTGCTCTTGAGATCCAAAATATTAGAAAATTAGACTCACCGATTGGATGTAATAAGGGTCTTGCAGGGATTCCACTGGGAGATGTCTGCTAAACTTTGATAGTGGTAAGGCAGAATTTCCATCATCCAACATTAGAGGTCTACAGAGGAACAAAAATTGTAAATGTACCTATTCTTCAGCATATAGTTTTGTTTGGCTTATATTGTATATCTCTTACTCATAGTTATACATGCTGCGTCAAAAGCAAGCGATCCAACCCATTTGGCTAAAATAGATTCTGGTGCCAGGAGCTCAGCTCTGGTCTCCTTAAGAGAAAAAGCTGTTTTTCAGCACTGAGGGTTAGTGGTAAGAAGGAACAGTGTTAGGTTGACAGGGAGGGATAATGTGTTACAAGGAGGGTTATTGTTGGGGTTACAAGAAAGGTTAGCATTAAAGGGATTGCAAAGGTATTTTTTTTTTAAATAACAAACATGTCTATACTTACCTGCTCTGTGCAATTCAACAGCCGAACCTCCTCTATTCGGGTCTCCCACTGGTGCCCCTGACCCCTTCCCTCTTTCCAGTGCCAGGGGCTTAAATCAGGATAGCGGGTGCATGGAAGAAATTTACGTTCTCGATCTCGGCGACCAAACTGAAAATATTGTGGCTCATGTCCCAGGAACAAATAGTATGTAATATACAAGACACAGTCCCACGTTTCGAGAAAGTCTGGGAACCCTGGGCACTATATGTTCAGGCCCCCCTCTATCCGGGACACATACGCCTTTAAATGGAGACCCCAGACAGTCCTGATCTCTCCTCCATCCCTCTAGTTCTCCTTTCCCTGATTCTTTTCTAGCTCTCCTCCTCTTCTCCCCATCTTCTCCACAAGACAGCTTTGGTGACATTAGTAATTAATTATTGAAACCGCATACTGCAAGATACAAATTGTTTGATCAAGGTTTATGCAGTTATCCTTTTAGGTTCTCCTTATTTGACTGCACTTAAAAACGTTGGATCTAAGACTTAGTTTTAAAACTTCCTAAGATAATGCTCTGAAGCCATGGAAACTAAGATCACGGTGCTTCTCACCCTAGCTCTGTGAGATGGAAGCGGGGATGATACAGTCTGGATCTTGGTGATACCCAGTCAGTTCCTCAGTTCCGCAATGTGAACCCAGAGGAGCGGAAAGGGAGCCTCGTCGTGGGCAAAATGGATTCAGACTATAGAACATGGTTTAGACCAGAATTAGTGGTCTCAAAATGTCCAAGATGTATTTCTCAGGTTGTTATAAAGTTATTTGTATAAATGATAACAACTCTATTTAGGAGAGATACCAACTTTCCTTGATTTATTAGCACAAAACCTGGTAACGTTAATAATAGGTATCTTGTCATATGGAATATAAGAGGCCTTGTAGGCCCAGTTTATGTCTGTTTTTCTGTATTTCTCTGAAATTAATACAAATATTGAAAAGAAAAAAAATTGCTTGGTCATTAAGGGGGTAAATCCTTCCAGGGCTGAAGTGGTTAAGGTGACAGGGAAGTCTAGTGTTAGGCTTACAGAAAAATTGGTATTAGGGTTAATAGAGAGGGTTAGTGTTAGGGTTACGGACAGGGCTAGGTTAGGGCATTGTTCTCTGTAGCGAATACTACTAACACTTAACTCCTGGAGCTGAAAGCTTATGCATTGGTGTAGAGGTATGGCAGCAAGTGCTTATAATCATTAGTACATAAGGAAATCCCTTTCTGATCTAAAGATAATCATTCTCCTTTCTAGACTGAAAGTTTTTACTGTATATGAGCTAAGGGCCACTGATAGGGGGGACCACTGATCCTTCTGTAGGGGACCCAGGCACACAGGGGGGGTCGAACAGCTAGGGAAATCGGTGCAGCAGAGTGGAGGGGCAATTACAGAAGGATGTACTGTGTAGCTCTCTGCAGCAGCTGAAAAACAGTTTCTCTCCCTCACACTGGCTTTCAGCTGCACAGACACAGGGCATCATTCCTGTAATTGTTTCCCTGGCATCGATCCCCTGTTCTACCTGCCTCTGATTCCCCTTGTGTGCCTCCCTGTTACTGTGTCAGCCCTCCGCCCCTTCTTGCGGCGTTGACGGCTTCCAAGCAGAGGTAGGGGCCAGAAAGTATGTCATTTACCAACCCGTTCCTTTTTTTGAATGGACAAATTGAATGATCGGTACTGATCACTCCTGTGTCCATTGATAACTGAGCATAGTAAACTGTGTTTACTATGCTTCAGTTTAGTTTATGAATGAACAGGAGCCCCTGTCAATTGTGCATTCATCTTCAGTGTAGCTGAGGCTACAGAGAAAGGAATTGAAGAATCTGGGTACCTAATTACTTTCTCTGTCAAAGGTGAAATGTCAGGGGATCTGTTTCAGACTCCTGATATCTCATCAAAGCCGCCCCCCCCCCCCCCCCCCCAACAGTGTGGTAAAAAAGAAAATATTAAAAAAAAAATTAAAATTGTAAAAAAAACATTAAAAAATTTTTTTTTAAATATTTCAAAAAATTGTAAAAACTAATTTTTAAAAATTAAAAATATTTTTCAAAATTTTCAAAAATTATTTTATTTTTCTTTTTTTTATTATTGAAAAAATGAAAGGTTAATACACATGGGTTTTTTGGCACATGAGCTGTTTGTCTGTTACTTTATGAGTGCAGCAATTGTATGAACACAGCCGCAAGTCCCAATTTAATAAGTGTGCAGGTGTTGGTGAGTGGCCCCAAACGCATACTGTCAGTGTTCAGGAGGGCAGACACCTGCATCCATACGCCTGTCAAATGAGGACCTTAAGGCTGTGTTCATATAGCTGCTGCATCCCCATAGCATAACATAGGCTGCCTGCACACAGCAATAGCCACATTTATAAAAAAAAAATTAAGTCACACTGTACAGGCAAGAGCACCTATGTGAATGAGCGCCAATATCTAATTTACACACAGAACTTTTTAATTACTCTATAAAATTTTATCTTTTACATTTAGCAGGAATTTTGTAAGTTATACTATGTTTGTGTCCGCTAATAATGATTTTAGTGTATTTTTTGTAAAAAATATTGTTTTGATATGTTCGAAGGGGGGCCCTGTCAGGTAGACTGTACAGAGCCCAAGGATTTCTAACAGCGGCCCCGTATGAGCTGCATCCATCAAGTCAGACATTTTGCATTAGGTCAGGGTGCCATGATGTGGGTAGGTCAAAGATTGACAGATAGATAACCACCCATTGTTCCAGATGAGACATCTGTCTGTTTTTGCACATCGTTCTTCACCATACTTAAAAAAATGAATAAGTTAGAATGACTAATGGTCATGCTTTTCGGGAAAACAAAAGCAAAGGGATTTTTGTGTTGAATCTAAAGCTGTAGAACTGGTTCCTTAATTACAATGTGTGAAGTAGGAGCATTTTGTTGTTAACCACAGTAATAAACACAGTACTTTCTAAAGTGTGTAATGTGTATCATAATTGGTACATATCCTTACTGTACATTCTAAATAGCAGTGTTAACCAGAGGTGGGGGACTCGAGTCACATGACTTGACTCGAGTCAGACTCGAGTCACCTGTTTGAGGACTTGCGACTTGCTTGACAAAATTAAACAAATGACTTGACTTGACTTTGACTTGCCACTAATGACTTGCGACTTGACTTTGACTTGGGCTATTTGACTTGCAATGACTTGCAATGACTTGGCACCACCAGTGCTGTGTCTTGGCCTAGGCAAAAGCCGCCCCCCCACAAAAGAATGCTCCCCCGAGTCCCGGCTTCTGCCCGCACAAATACAGCTTGCTAACATTGTGGGCGGGGATCGGATAGGTGTCCACGAGCGGTGCTTGCAGTGTTCGCGGCCAACGCAGACTTTTTTTTTATTTGATGATGACTGCACTGCAGTCTCTCCTCCTAGGCTGTACAGGTCTCTGTATTCCGTCTGGCCAGGCTGCGGCGCCGCCCCCCTCCTGCTGCAGAGTGATCTCTGAGGGAGGGGCTGGGCTTCTGTGCAAGTGTGCAGAGCCAGCAGCGTGAGTCGCGGGCCTCACGGTGAGAGAGGAAGAAGGAACTGGAAGTTGCCCAAGGAGCCAGCCAAGCCTAGCCGACTGACTGAATCTGAGTGGAGTCCAGTCCAGCAGCCATAGAGTAAGTCATGGCAGACTATTATTCTTCTACTGAGGGGGCACTGGAGCAGGGACAGTCACACGACTCAGGGAGGAACTGGTCTGAGAATGGGGGTCAGTGCAGTGGTCGTCGCAGCGCAGAAGAAAAAGCACAGAGCCAAGGAGGAGGAAACAGATTTGCAGAAGCTGCAGGTTTGTTTGATGCAGTGCCAAGCAAATGCTTCCCTGAAAACTTCCCTGCAAACTTTGCAGAGAAGCATTAGCTTGCTTGGCACTGCATCAAACAGACCTGCAGTTTCTGCAAATCTGCACTAGCGATGTAGCAGCTAGCAGGGCCCTGGCCGCAGAGCCCTGGCCTGTACTGATGATTGCAGGATGCAGATATGATTGCAGATGCAATCAATCATCAATATCATTGCACATGCTAAAACTATGAAACCTAGGTAGGTACAAACCTTCTTTCCTTGTTTTCTCCTCCTCCTCGGCTCTGTGATTTTTTCTCCTGCGCTGCGACGGCCACTGCACTCCCCCTCAGCAAGGACTACATTTTTTCAGGCTTGTTGGCCATTTAATTGCTGAGTGTTCTGCTCCTTGTCTGCTATTTGGGCATTCAAAGTGTTTCTTTAATATGCCAAGAAAAAAGCACTAAGCAGTTTTGTTAATGTTGAAAATAAAACAAAACCTTTCCTGAAAACTGACTTTTAACTCATTTAAAGGGTGGAAATGGGGTAGATCAGTATTTTGACTTAATTTGTGACTTGACCAAAATAAATGACTTGACTTGACTTGCTTGACTTCTAGCAGGGACTCGACTTGACTTGCTTGCTTTTCGCCACAGTAACTTGGGACTTGCTTATGACTTGAAGGTTAAGACTTGAGACTTGCTTGTGACTTGCACATGTGTGACTTACCCCCACATGGGGGCTAAGAATATGCATGCATCATACATGCTAGGGGGAGTACAACTGGGGGAATCTGTAGTTGAGAAGGATCTGGGTGTTTTGGTAGATCATAAGCTCAATAATAGCATGCAATGCCAAGCTGCGGTTTCCAAAGCGAGCAAAGTTCTTTCTTGTATTAAGAGAGGTATGGACTCCAGAGAGAGAGATATCATTTTGCCCCTGTTCAAATCATTAGTAAGACCTCATCTGGAATATGCAGTTCAGTTTTGGACACCAGTTCTCAAAAAGGATATCGGGGAACTGGAGAAAGTGCAGAGAAGGGCAACCAAACTGATAAGAGGCATGGGGGAGCTCAGCTATGAGGAAAGATTAGAGGAACTGAATTTGTTCACTCTTGAGAAGAGGAGAATAAGGGGGGATATGATCAACATGTTTAAATATATAAGGGGTCCATATAGTGAACTTGGTGTTGAGTTATTCACTTTACGGTCAACACAGAGGACAAGGGGGCACTCTTTACGACTGGAGGAAAAGAGATTTCATCTCCAAATACGGAAAGGTTTCTTCACAGTAAGAGCTGTGAAAATGTGGAATAGACTCCCTCCAGAGGTGGTTCTGGCCAGCTCAGTAGATTGCTTTAAGAAAGGCCTGGATACTTTCCTAAATGTACATAATATAACTGGGTACTGACATTTATAGGTAAAGTTGATCCAGGGAAAATCCGATTGCCTCTCTGGGATCAGGAAGGAATTTTTTCCCCTGCTGTAGCAAATTGGAGCATGCTCTGCTGGGGTTTTTTGCCTTCCTCTGGATCAACTGTGGGTATAGTATTGGGTATATTGGATTGTACGTTTTTTTTTTTTTTATGGTTGGACTGGATGGACTTGTGTCTTTTTTCAACCTGACTAACTATGTAACTATGTAACTATGTCTGGTGTTAACATTTCTTGAGCGCAAAAATGTCCACCCCAACATCATCTATCATTGATAGACACTAGAGAGGACATTAACAAAATCAAAAGATTAGTTGTGTCTATTTATATATGGGGTCCAGTGACTGTCACCACCTAGACCACTAAAAAATGAGAAGGAAACCATAAGAAATGTGGGAAGGAGATTGTCACCAAGTTCCTTTTATGCTGTTTGAGGGAGTTACAGATCAATATCTGTATGCATTATGTGAACCCAATCACTAAAATCTCATATAGGCCTAAACATTAGGGATGAGCCGATCACCCCCCGGTTCGATTCACAGCAGAACATGCAAACAGGCAAAAAATTTCTGCGAAGACACGAACACCATTAAAGTCTATGGGACAAAACACGAAAAACCAAAAGTGCTCATTTAAAGGCTTATAAGAAAGTTATTGCCATAAAAAGTGTATGGGGACTCGGGGACATATATCAATGCAAAAAAAAGTTTTAAAAACAGACGTTTTTTCAGGAGCAGTGATTTTAATAATGCTTAAAGTGAAACAATAAAAATTAAATATTTCTTTAAATATTGTGCCGGGGGGGGGTCCCCTTTGTCTGCCTGTAAAGTAGCGCATCTTTCCCGTGTTCATAACAAGGAAAAAATGTCATTTAGAACTGCTCACGGCTGTAATGTATTGCCGGGTCCCGGCAATATACATAAAAATCACTAAAAAAAGGCGTGAGTCCCCCCCAGTCCATTACCAGGCCCTTCAGGTCTGGTATGGATTTTAAGGGGAACCCCGTGCCAAAATTAAAAAAATGGCGTGGGGATCCCCCCAAAATCCATACCAGACCCTTATCCGAGCACTCAACCTGGCAGGCCGCAGGAAAAGGGGGGACAAAAGAGCCCCCCTCCTGAATCGTACCAGGCCACATGCCCTCAATACTTTGGAGTCCCCTCAAAACACCTTGTCCCCATGTTGACATCCCACAACCACCGAGCAAGGGTTGTGGGGATGAGGCCTTGTACCATCAACATGAGGACAAGGTGTTTTGGGGGGACCCCAAAGCACCCTCCCCATGTTGAGGGCATGTGGCCTGGAACAGTTCAGGAGGGGAGCCGCTCTCTTGTCCCCCCCTTTTCCTGCAGCTTGCCAGGTTGCATGCTCAGATAAGGGTCTGGTATGGATTTTGGGGGGCATCCCACGCCATTTTTTTTTTAAATTTTGGCACAGGGTTCCCCTTAATATACATACCAGACCTGAAGGGCCTAGTATGGATTTCGGGGGGGACCCCATGCCATTTTTTTTAAGGGCCTGGTAATGGATTTAGAGGGGGGACTCACACTGTTTTTTACAACGATTTTTATGTATATTGCCGGGATCCGACAATACATCACAGCCACAAACAGTTTTAAATGACATTTTTTCTTTATAAATTTAATTTTGCTGCTCTCATTCATTACACTATGTACGGCCGCTATGTAAGCAGCCTTACATAGTGTGGGGAATGGACTTAGCCCCCTGAGCCATGAATGGCCAAAGGCACCCTGCCTTTGGCCAATTATGGCTCTGTCAGCAGAGCGCACTGTGATTGGCCAAAGCATGCAGGTCAGGTGCACGCTTCGGCCAATCATAGGACACCAATGCACTGCGATCTCGCAGTTCATTATGGGGCGTTCCGCGGCACACGAAATTTGCCGCGAACGCCCCATAATGTTCTAAATTTGGCGAACGAGTGAACAGCCAATGTTCAAGTCGAACTTATGTTCGACTTGAACATCGGGCTCATCCCTACTCAACATCAACAACAACACCTGCCTTTACACGCACATGAACTTAAATGGCATCCCACTCTTATGCCGCGTACACACGATCGGAAATACCGGCAGCAAAACTCTGATGAGAGCTTTTTGTCAGAAAATGCAACCGTGTGTATGCTCTATCGGTCTTTTGCTTAGCGGAATTCCAGCCAGAAAAAGATTGAGAGCATGTTCTCTATTTTTCGTTCGGGAAAAGTTCCTATCCGAAAATGCATTTGTCTGTATGCAATTCGGATGTGCAAAAAATCACGCATGCGCGGAAACAATTTGACGCATTCTCGGAAGCATTGAACTTAATTTTCTCGGCTCGTCGTAGTGTTGTACGTCACCGCGTTCTTGACGATCGAAAGTTCAAGAACTTTTGTGTGACCGTGTGTATGCAAGGCAAGCTTGAGCGGAATTCCATCGGAAAAATCATCCAAGTTTTTTCTGACGGAAATTCCGATCGTGTGTACGCGGCTTTAGTCTGTAGGGTTCAATTTTGATTTGGCCCACCCTTTGCAGCTATAACAGCTTCAACTCTTCTGGGAAGGCTGTCCACAAGGCTTAGGAGTGTGTCTATGGTAATGTTTGACCATTCTTCCAGAAGTGCATTTATGAGGTCAGGCACTGATGTTGGACGAGAAGGCCTGGCTCGCATTCTCAGCTCTAACTCATCCCAAAGGTGTTCTATCGGGTTGAGGTCAGGACTCTGTCCAGGCCAGTCAAGTTCCTCCCCCCCAAATCTGCTCACCCATGTCTTTATGGACCTGTCTTTGTGTACTGGTCCAAATTATTTGGTGGAGGGGGTTACAGGGATTGGGCTCGGCCCCTTAGTTCCAGTGAAGGGAACCCTTATGCCGCGTACACACGATCGGAATTTCCGACAACAAATATTTGACGGGAGCTTGTTTTTGGAAATTCCGACCGTGTGTAGGCTCCATCGGACATTTTTTGTCGGAATTTCCGACAACAAAAATTTGAGAGCTAGTTCTCAAATTTTCCGACAACAAAATCCGTTGTCGGAAATTCCGATCGTGTGTATACAATTCCGACGCACAAACTTCCACGTGTGCTCGGAATCAAACAGAAGAGCCGCACTATTAAACTTCATTTTTCTCGCCTCGTCGTACGTGTTGTACGTCACCGCGTTCTTGACGTTCGGAATTTCCGACAACATTTATGTGACCGTGTGTATGCAAGACAAGTTTTAGCCAACATCCGTCGGAAATAAATCCAGGATTTTTTTGTAGGAATGTCCGATCGTGTGTACACGGCATTAAGGCGTCAGCATATCAAGACATTTTGGACAATTTCATGCTCCCAACTTTGTGGGAATAGTTTGGGGATATAAATGAAAAAATGATCAAACATTCCCATAGACACACTCCTAAACCTTGTGGGCAGCCTTCCCAGAAGAGTTGAAACTGTTATAGCTGCAAAGGATGGGTCAACTCAATATTGAACCCTACGGACTAATGCACCGTACAAACGGTCGGATTTTCCAACGGAAAATGTGTGATAGGACCTTGTTGTCGGAAATTCTGACCGTGTGTAGGCTCCATCACACATTTTCCATCGGATTTTCCGACACACAAAGTTTGAGAGCAGGCTATAAAATTTTCCGACAACAAAATCCGTTGTCGGAATTTCCGATCGTGTGTACACAAATCCGACGCACAAAGTGCCACGCATGCTCAAAATAAATAAAGAGATGAAAGCTATTGGCTACTGCCCCGTTTATAGTCCCGACGTACATGTTTTACGTCACCGCGTTCAGAATGATCGGATTTTTCGACAACTTTGTGTGACCGTGTGTATGCAAGACAAGTTTGAGCCAACATCCGTTGGAAAAAATTGTAGGATTTTGTTGTCGGAATGTCCGACCGTGTGTACAGGGCATTAGACTGGGATGCCATTAAAGTTCATGTGCGTGTAAAGGCAGGTGTCCCAATACTTTTGGTAATATAGTGTAATTTCAAGTGGATTACAAATGTGGGTGCAGGGGGGGAGGGGGTGCGGTCTGCAGACTAGCTGGGGGTGCTGCTGCCTGACAATTTTTTTGTGTTGCACGGCACTCCACTGCAGCACACTTCAATACAAACGGCAGCACCCTCAGTGAGTTCGAACCTACTGCTTGAGTAACAGTGGAAGATAAAAGTGAGAGGAATTCTCCTGCCCTGCCCCACCAATTACTCTCTTTCCTTGCCCGAACTTCCCCTTACTCCGAGCTCCCACTGTACACGATCAACTAATGAGTGATTTTAGAGGGGGGGGGGGGGGTGTCTGTACTGAGGGTTCTGTAATATGTGGGGGGTGTCTGTACTGGGAAGGGGAGCTGGGGTTTCTGTACTGAGGTGTCTGTCCTGGAGAGTAATCAGCATGATATCATTCCGAACAACAGAGAAATGTATTCAATAAAACAAAGCAAAGAAATTCCAATTAAACTTGAGCCATTAATAAAGTTCGAACAAAAATACGTTCAGTCTATCGTATTACAGTCTCTTTAAATCAGAGTCCCCCTTACATCGGGTTCGTCATCAAAGTATCTCCTTACAGTAAGCTCCCCATCAGAGTCCCCCCGTACATCCTCGTTTCATTAGAGTCCCCCCTTACATAGGCTCTCCATTAGAGTCACCCTTACATCAGGGTACTCATCAGAGACTCTTCTTACAGTAAGGTCCCCATCAAAGTGCCCCCTAAATCCCACTTTCATCAGAGTCTCCCTTTACATCAAGGTGCCCATCAGAGTCCTTCCTTACAATAGGGTCTCCATCAGAGCCCCCCTTACAATCAAAGGAAAAGGGCTAAGCCAGAAAGAGGTGGGACTGTATATGAAGCACGTGACTGCAAAAGGGTACTAGGGTGAACATAAGGAAATTTATTGAAAACAAGAAGGTAGTATCAAAAATACATGGAAACATACATATAATACATGATGGAGAGTGCAGCTGGAGCATGCAAATAATGCTGATAGCAAGGATAAAAGATAAACAAGGTAATGACAATAAACATGACAAAAACATCTGATTGTATGACCACAATAAGTTTCCTGGTTCACCACGAAAGGAATTTTTATAAAACCATGATGCAAAGTATTGCCTGCAGGGCCTATGGCCTTGATGAGCCTGGAAGGGTAAATATTCCATAAACTTGAAAGGTAGAGGTAAAATGGGTAGATATACAGCATCCGGTAGCTCTACGCGTTTCGTGGCTTAAGTGCCACTCATCATGAGCAAGCTGCGAGATATCTGGAATGAGACTGGTATGAGTAAAAGCGTAAGATATGTAAAGCTAGTTGGGGGTGGAATGTAATAAGAAACTTTTCGTGGTGATACAATCAGATGTTACTGTCATGTTTATTGTCATTACCTTGTTATTTTTCATCCTTGCTACCAGCATTATTTGCATGCTCCAGCTGCACTCTCCATCATGTATTATATGTATGTTACCATGTATTTTTGATACTACCTTCTTGTTTTCAATACATTTCCTTATGTTCACCCTAGTACCCTTTTGCAGTCATGTGCTTCATATAAAATCCCACCTCTTTCTGGCTTAGACCTTTTCCTTTGATTCAGACTGGGATGGAAATACTTGACCTCACCAGGTCATAATTTCAATTAAAGTCCTTAGGGATGGAAATACGTGACCTCACCAGGTCATGGCTTCCTTAAAGTCCCTAACTACAACCCCAGAGTCCCCCTTTTACATTAGGGTCCTCCTAAGAGTCCCTCCTTACAGTGAGGTCCACAGTACCTCCCTTACATCCTCCTTTCATCAGAGTCCTTCTTATATCAGAGTCCCCCTTTACATCAAGGTCCACCTTTTATTAGAGTCCCAATCAATCTCCAACAGAGTGGACTGTGCACATCAGCTGTGGACTGGATAAAATCTTGTAGCAGGCCCATACCTCCCAACTTTTTGAGATGGGAGCAAGGGACACCTTTTAGCAAACGTATGTAGCATAGGACACACCCCCTGCCACACCCCCGGAAAGGAGAATTAAGCAAAAAAAAACAATTAATGGTTAAACCCACAAGTACCTTTTTTACCACTACTATTTCTTTATATTGACTTTTGAAATGTACAAATGCAGCAATTTAGAAATTGGATGAAAGACTTAGTACTGGGAAACACTTTTTGAAAGATAAGTAGTGCATTTTATATACAGTAAAATCTTGGTTTGAGAGTAAATTGGTTTGAGAGCGTTTTGCAAAATTTTTTCATAAAATTTGACTTGATATACAAGCGATGTCTTGATATACAAGTAGCGTCATGTCACAACTGAGTATAAAGGAGAAGAGAGGTGCCTCTAAGTGTAGCAATATGGTTACATTTAATGAAGGTACAAGATTTAGCAACTCACATGGTTGGATGTCCACATAGACCACCATCGATGACATCCCTTCCACGCTGCACTCCACGAGCGCTTCAAGCCTCGCTTTCAGATCGCTCTACTGCAGGGTAGTCTTCCTGGTCACGATTGCCGTCTGACAGTGGTAAGAGTCGGCGGTGCGGAGGACGGTCTATGTGGACATCTTTACCCCGGATGCCTGCATACTTAGATGTGCCAGTTTTAATCATCAATCATGTGAGTTGCTCAATGTTTTACCTTCATTAAATGTAACCATATTGCTACACTTAAAGGCGCCTCTCTTCTCTTTTATACTCTGTAGCTCGAGCTGGATTTTGCTTCTAATCTCCTTGTGGAGGCTTCCATTTGTGGATGGACATTTTATGGTTACACAACCTATCACATTGCTATAATCTTTTTACATGGACTATAAACTGAAAGACCTATGAATAAATGGTTGTGGAACAAATCATCTGAATTTCCATTATTTCTTATTGAGAAATTTGCTTTGATATACAAGTGCTTTGGATTACAAGCATGTTTCCGGAACGATTATAAGCATGTTTCCGGAACGAATTATGCTCGCAATCCAAGGTTTTACTGTACAACTATATGGATCAGACCAAGATGAGGGACAAATGAGGGGGAAAGAGAGACAGAGGGACTTTGTTCCAAATCAGGGACAGTCCCTCGAAATCAGGGACAGTTGGGAGCTATGGCAGGCCGCATGTGGCCTGCAGGACGTAGTTTGGAGACCCCTGACTTACATATGCCTTAAAGCGGAGTTCCACACAATTTCCCAAATTAAGCTTATTACCAAGCTTGCATAATATACATAATCAAAAGGCAAGATTTTTTTTTTTCTTCCCTAAGTGTTACCTTTTAATGCGGTATTAATGTGGCGTTTCCTGTGTCAGCCACCCGCAGGTATCACGTATCATATACGGCAGGGCATTGTCTCCTGGGGCGGCGCACTGTCTCCTGGGAGCTATGAATCAATCTTCCCAGGAGTCAGTGTGGCTAGCTGCCGCTAAATATCGTGAGATCCCGATACCGGAAGTGACGCGATGACGCCAGCTGAAATGAGATTTGTGTGGTTTTGTTTTTCTTCGTCGCCATCACAACGGAGCGGGCACTTCCGACGACAATGCCCGTTGTGATGGCATCATTGGAAGCTTACGGCGCTGCGAAGTGTACATAATGCGCATGCGCGGGGACAGGCGGTGCATGCTGGTAGCTTGTGGGCTTCACATGCCCACAGGCAAGATGACAACTGCCAGTAACACAGAATATAAGTTGTTTTTACATACAAAAACTGACATCAGGGGTAATTTTGAAAAAACAAGTGAGTGGGACATTATATGAATATTATATGAACTTAGGAATTTTGGAAAAAAAAAAATTTGATTGGACGTTGGAACTCCACTTTAACTACACCACTAAAACTAAAGCAATCTTCTAGTCATATTAATGCAAAAGCAAAATAGTACAATTCCTAACTGTAATAGTAATAAAATTACTAACACTTTTACATCTAAAGTAAAATGACTCTTGGTGGCAAACTATAGTAGTCTGTTTAGCCACAAGTATAAAGATTTTGGTAGGCATATATTTTGTGATTGCTGGTACATTCTCTCTTGTTATGAATATGACTGTTGTGTATTTTACTGCCAACATGTAAAGAGATGCAATCAGTGGTGATGGTAATCTTTTTTAGGAAACGTCATGTAGTCTATGCCATCTACGTAATGTAGTGCCATTGTAAACACTATAAATTCCTTCCACATGCTCATAACTATATCTCCTGTATTTCTTTGCTGGACATTTGGTTTGCTGGGATGCCAGTTCCTTTTTTTTTTTCTCCCTCTCTCTGCCCCCACAATAGTCTCAGGAGCTGAGAGGGCATTTTGTACACAGTATTCTGAAAGCCAGTGGTCAGCAGATCTGACTCAGCAGGTCCATTCAGCGCTTATCACCAGGGTGACTGGGTCAGGTGACCTGCACCCAGGGGCCTCGCTGAGCTTGTGATTTTGGTGGGGGTTTTTTTTTGTGAGGGTGGTGATCTCTTACAGGCACTCACATCTTTCTCTTTATCCCACTGCTGGAGGGGCCCGGAGGCAGCTGCCCGAACAGAAACTGGATTAACTGTCAGGAAAAAGCACAGCATCAGGTTATTAGTTTCAGAACTCACCGCCCTCTCACCCTTTGTATGGTCCAAGCATTAGAAAAACAGCATATTTCATTAAGAAACACTTAACAAATGTCTCACTGTACTTGGTATCAAAAACATGACAACTCATTCCAAACCATAAAAACTGATAACAGATATCTTTCAACCTTAAAGCTGAACTTCAGGCACAAAAACGTTCATTTAAAAGTATTCCTCAACAGCAACAAAGGATAGAAATCCATTTTGTTTGTACCAAATGCCTTTTCAAATCCAGTTATTACCTTGCAAAGTATTGATGACATCATTACTGTGCTGTACATAGCCTCAGCAGAGAGCAGAGCTGTGGCAGGGACCCAGCAGGCCCCACCCACTATAGACCTCTTGCAGAAAACTATAGGAATGGGCGGAGATATGACCATTCACCCTGCACATGGAAAGAGAGCAGGGGGTGGTCTTTATTACAGGAAGAAACAGTATATACCCGAAAAGCACAAAATTGGAGTTTCAAGGAAAAATCAAAAAACAATATTTCCAAAAAAATATATAGAAAATTTTATTACATGAATATTATAAAACAATTTGTAAAATTCAGGCCATATCAATCCAAATGATCAAGGTACAAAAGTGCGATTGCCTCTATATGTTTCACCACAAACGTGGCTTCTTCTGGAGCTTTTGTAGAACCTTGTTATTTAATTTTTACCACCTTTTAGATTGATCTTAGTTCCAATTGATCCCCTAGATCAAGGATATGCAATTAGCGGACCTCCAGCTGTTGCAAAACTACAAGTCCCATCATGCCTCTGCCTCTGGGTGTCATGCTTGTGGCTGTCAGAGTCTTGCTATGCCTCATGGGACTTGTAGTTCTGCAACAGCTGGAGGTCCGCTAATTGCATATCCCTGCCCTAGACCCATCAAGAGGTTATATGGGGAACATCTGTGCCAAAAAGAGGAAAGAGGGGCATTGCCCTATAGTGACACCTAGTGTTTCAAGGATTTTTAACGAATCGATTGATCAAAATTTCAATCCTTTTCCATACATATACTTCTTCTGATGCCAGCAAATTTTCAGGGTAATTATGCCATCTGGGCACTTTCCTCTTTCAATTCACCACTGTTCCTTGGCTCAGTGTCAGTACGACACCACTTTAACTAGTGAAGATTGAATAGTTAGTTTCAATCTATCACACGGGATTAACCCTTTTGAACAGGTTAGGAGCTTCACTGGTAACAGAGTGAAATGGCCACCTTGAAACACTAGGTGTCACTATAGGGCAATGCCCCTCTGTCCTCTTTTTGGCACAGACGTTCCCCATATAACCTCTTGATGGGTCTAGGGCAGGGATCCTCAAACTACAGCCCTCCAGCTGTTGCAGAACTACACATCCCATGAGGCATTGTAAAACTCTGACATTCACAGACATGACTAGGCATGATGGGAATTGTAGTTCCTGAACACCTGGAGGGCCGCAGTTTGAAGACTCCTGGTCTGGGGGATCAATTGGAACAATCTAAAAGGTGGTAAAAATTAAATAACAAAGTTCTACAAATGCTCCAGAAGAAGCCACGTTTGTGGTGAAACATGTAGAGACAATCACACTTTTGTACCTTGATCTGGGTTGATATGGCCTGAATTTTACAAATTGTTTTATAATATTCATGTAATAAAATTTTCTATATATTTTTTTTGGAAATATTGTTTTTTGATTTTTCTTCACCTTAAAACTCCAATTTTGTGCTTTTTGGGTATATACTGTTTTGTCATATTTTAAGGAGGTGGTGCATTTATAAGAGTCTCCCAGCTCAAATATTACTTTGATAAATTTTTATAACATGAAGCTCCTGCACAGACGAAAAGTTTCCCACTGGATTACTACAGAGATCTGAAAGAAATACACAAAGCACACCAAGATTCAAGTAAGAATACACATGCCTTTTTTATTGAGAAAGAAAAAGGTCTCCCATGGGACTTTATTGCAGCCAAAACCACAACCAATATATATAAAAAAAAAAAGAATTGTACAAATTTATACTCGTAAAACCACTTAATAAAAATATGTTTGCATAGATAACACAAAAAAATACTGGGCTCATGCCCAACCTTAAATGAAAAATAGACAAATAAATAAAAGCTGCAAACACATCTGTGAGATATTTTTTACAGTAAATGTAACTTGTAACCACCATGCTACGCTAAATAAAAAAATTCTCAAATGAAGTTCTCAAATCCAATTCAAAATATTTATAAAGTCCCAAGTGAAAAATTGTAATGAAGAGTCTTCTTAACACAAACAGAAGCGTGAGCCAAAACCGAAGACCTTTCACCTCAAAAGGCAGACCACCACCAAAGGAGTCAGATGTATGCTTACCATGTGGCAAGGACGCCCTAGTTAAAAGAAGGTTTAACAGGCTTTTGGGAGTTAATCCCCATATAACAGCATTCAGTCGGGCAACCTTGGGAAAGGCATCTGATACTCCCACATAGGACATGAACAGGGAAGAAAACACTGGATAGTGTAAAACCTTTTAAATCCGCTGTTTATTACACTAAAATAACACTCACATAAGTAAACTGTAAATGTGTTTATTGCCAAAAAACCCTACAGGTAACAATGGCATTTGTCATCACTTCCAGTACACGCAATGACATAGACACTTTCCTACGCGTTTCGTCACCAGCCGGTTTTGTTTGGCAATATGCTCATTTCTTATGTGAGTGTTATTTTAGTGTAATAAACAGTGGTTTTAAAAGGTTTTACACTATCCAGTGCTTTCTTCTTGGTACATGTTATTTGAGTATCAGATGTCTATTCCAAGGCTGCCTGACTGAATGCCGTGAAGGGTCTTCAGTTTTGGCTCACGCTTCTGTTTGTGTTAAGAAGAATCGTCATCACAATTTTTAATTTGGGACATTATATATATTTTGAATTGGATTTGAGAACTTCAATTGAGAATTTATGTTTGCACAGATGCTTTGGCTTTGAAAATATACATCAATACATACTGTATACCCCTGAGGTGTTGACTGTATGGTATGGAATTATTAAAAGGTTGAGGGTGAAAGCTGGTGACATGTAGGATAGTGTTGCCAGCTGTGCTTTTGCATAGCTGCTGGAAAGTCATCTATTGGGTTCCCTGATTATCCATGTGTCCAAGAATGTAACCGTTTTGCGACTACGGGACATGGTAAATTAAAGGTTATAGTCATTCTCCTTCATAGCTGTCAAGCACTGGGTCAACAATTCCTCAGACCCCTTGCAGACTAGGAAAACATTATTGATGTACCTGTGCCATGTAGATATGTGGCAAGAATACAATGAGAGGCCTTTGCCTGAGAGAAAAGATCACTCCCACTCCCCCAGGTACAGATTGACGAAGATGGGGCACAACATGTCCCCATCACTATGCCCTGCACCTGGAGGTAGTGGTAGCCATCAAAGAGGACCCTGGCGCTGGGACTATATACACTTTTGGGATCCTCAAGGTGAATATTGAGCGACTTTCATTCACTACTCTAGGCATTGTGTGAGTTGTTGACTTGTATGTATTAATTGAATTATTGATAATACTACATCTATTTTTGGTAGCATGTTTTTTTTATTTTCCTCATATGCAGGTACCCCTATTACCCCGATGAAGATTGTATATATCAATCACAACACGTTGGGAAAATGTGGCAAAGAAAGTCTCTTATAATGCTATATGCATATTGATTTTTATATGCCTAGAACTCAGGGGTATACAGTGTATGGGTGTATATTTTCCAAGCCAGAGCATCTATGTAAATGTGTTTTTATTAAGTGACTTTATGAGTATAAATTTGTACAATAAAATGTAATTCTTTTTTATATTATTGTTGTTGGTTGTTGTTGTGGATGCAAAAAAAAGTCCCATGGGAGACCTTTCTTTCTCATTTAGCCTGGGGATGTGGCAACTTTTGACTCAAGGTGGTTCACCTATTTTGTTTGCCTTTTTTTATTTAGACAATATTTGCCCTCCTGGAGTTCAGTTTTAAGTATTCTTATGTCCAGGATTACACCAACTAGAACAGCCTTTCTCAACCTTTTCAACACAGAGGAACCCTTGGAAGAACTTTCCAGTCTCAGGGAACCCCTGCTAAAAATTACTATATCTACAACTCATGATACATTAGTGTGATGGTCAGCGGCAAGAATGCTCCTTACATTTGTGGAATTAACCCCTTACAGATAGCTAAAAGGATCACTGGTGTCAGTGGGAACGTATCTGAGAGGTAGCAATTGCTCAAGGAACCCCTAGCAACCCCTGGAGGAACCCTGGTCGAGAAACCCTGAACTAGACTCTCACCTCTGCAATCTATCATTAAAGTATAATTAAAGCCAAAACTTTTTTTCCCCCGTTTTGCATAGAGAAGGTGAAGGTTGTGTGCGTGACTCATTGGGGAGATTTCCCTTCACTTCCTGTCCTGTAGGCTCAACAGAAAGTGGAAAGATATTTTTCCAATGTGAGGGAAATCCTCACTTAGATAGTTGTGGAGGGAACATGTATCCCTATTGAAAGATTACCTCTCTATTCTTGTTCTGGTGGCAACTCATAATTTTGAACTTACATTGCTTTAATTCCTAGTTATATTTAGAGAGGATGAATCTTCCTAATGAAGGCACAGACAGCAATACAAATCTGACACCAGCTCTATCCCCTCACCACTCGAAAACAGGAAGTTCCACTCTTCTTCCTCTTAACCCCCTCCCCTGACATTTTTAGCACATCGGTTTTTAGGGGGATGGGTTGTGGGCACCTGGTCCCACTTCCGCTCGGATCGCCTAGGCATTCTGAGTGGAAGTTCTCCCGTATCTCGCGCATGGACAGTGGGCATCCGGCTGCCCACAGTTAATATGTTGGCGCCTGGGACCAAAAGTTGATGAAAAAAACAACCTGGGTGATGGATCTCTGGTCAGGTGACTGTCTGTTTAACAAAAGTCAGCAGCTACAGTTTTTGTAGCTGCTGACTTTTAATCTTTGCACAAGTGATCGAAGAACTGCTTTAAAATACAAAGGAAAGAAAAAACATTTTTGTATACTTATAAAAAACTTTATAAATACCTTTTTCCCCTTTTTTTAGAAGTGATACCATACCCTCTGTTCTCAGTTGCATAAGGAACTCAGAGAGCTGGGGGGAGGAGAAATAGCTAGTCTTCCAGTGAATGGCTGTGCAGGGAGGAAGGTGTGTCAGCACAGGTCTAACCACTGGAGGAGAGCAGGCTGAGTTCCAAGCACAGACAGAAAACTGACCATGCTTTTCTCCCATGCCTAGTGTTGTCAGTTTTTAATAGGAAAGCAGAGAAACACCAGGGATTTCACACAAAGGTACATGACACAGCAGGAACATATCAGGAATATGAAATGTTAGGGCAACATATTATTTAATATATGTGACACATGGAAGACAGGGATGGATGGTGGGAGCCCCCTAGGCCAGCACAAATAGATATGTTGGGCTAGCAGCCCTAACTGGCCTCCATTCAGACCTTGATCAAAGTAGGACCTGAAGCTATGGACAGCTGCTAGGTCTTATAAACCGTAGATACTTTTTCCTGCTTAGGCCTGTTTAGATTTGTGATTCTAGCACCTGGCCTAGGAAAGTCTTCCAGCAGCACTGATTTAGCTTGCAACTAGGAGCAAATGCCATATATCTTATCACAATTCCATCTCATTGACTTCCTTTGCTGTCCATCCCCGTTGATTTTTCTCCCCTCTTCCACAATCTGTTCTCATTACCTCCTCTCTTCCCACCTTCTACATTTCAGTCTTGTTGCTTCTTTCTCTTTCTCTTCCACAATCCAGTCCTACTGCCCCTCCACCCTACTTTCATTAACTCCTGCTCCCCCCCCCCCATTTTCATTTTCTGACTAACTATGTCCTATAACACAATGCACACCTTTCATCATGCCCACCTGTCACTAAGGTACAGCAGCATATTTGTGTGGTGCACATTCTTTAGCCTACCAGGATCTGTCCTTACCATGAAAGAGCCTGTTGGCTGCCTTTGTCCCTCAGGGCCGAAAGTCCCCATCCTCCCCTGAAGTGAAAGATATGCAGTTGATATGGTATGAACCAGATCTACTCACCCCCAGCCTTTGCCATCACCATTCTAATGTTTACCCTCCTCTTAGATAGTAAACTTGATTGGCAGGATTCTGCCCCTTGGCTGAACATATTTCGGGAACATAACTGTCAGATAAAGTCTTAAATGGTCTAATCTGCTGTTATCACATTCGCATGCCATAATAAGCAAATCTTCCTAACTGTGCCTTTTCAATCATCAACAATCTGCTGCATTCATTCGTGAGCGTCGCTTTTTTGTTGCACGCTTTATGGGTGTCTTTTTTCTTGGCCAATAGAGAAAAATATTACCTGTTTCATCATTTGTTGCTATGTTTTTCAGCTTTTTCATCTGCTTCATCTTCTTCTTCCTGGTGTTTGTTTTTATTTGTATTTAATTTTTTTTAGGGGTACCCCTAACCCTAGCAAAATAAATAAATAAATAAACACCAGGGCTAGGGTTAGAGGTTAACCATAACCCCTAACACTAACTAAATAAACAAATACATAAGAATAGTGATAAATAAAGAATAAATAAAAAAATAAAGATCAGGGTTAGGGGTTCTAAAGTCCGTTCGAAAGTCTGTTGGTATGAATGTGATGACGTACGACCGGACTAGAATAAGGAAGTTCATAGCCAGTAGCCAATAGCTGCCCTTGCGTCCTTTTTTGTCCGTCGGACTAGCATACAGACGAACGGATTTTTCGTCCGGACTCCAGTCCGTCGGAAAGATTTGAAACATGTTCCAAATCTAAAGTCCGTCTGATTTTTGACAAAAAAAGTCAGCTGAAGGTCCGATGAATCCCACACATGGTCGGATTGTCCGACGGATTCGTCCTGTCGGACCAGTCCGGTAGAAAAGTCCAGTCGTGTGTACACGGCTTAAAAGGTGCATGCTCAGGAGATCATTTTTTCCACTTGCTTTATTACTCGGAAAGCAGGTGCATATTGATAGTCACGTCATCCTACATGCACATGGTTTTCCCAGTGTAGCAAATCATCAAGTATTGAATCCAGGATCAAGGTGACAGCCCATACATCCTCCAAAGCAAGCCAACAATGGTACCTCCCGTATTTAAATATTGATAGCTATGGGTTATTAAGACACTTTTTTTGAGATATTTTTATTATACTATACTTTAGTCGTAGCTGTAGCTCAAGAAGAGCAAATCATTCCATAATCAAGTTCTAGAAAGAAGATGACCAACGAACTAACCTTGTTGATAATTTTCTGCTGCTGGGAGTGGTTCTGTCTGAGAGAGACAACTTCACGCCATAGAACTTCATTCTGCCTGGCAAAAAAAAAGAATGAAAGAATTAAAAAGATTGGAAATTACTTAAAATTTACATATTACCATATTAAAGCTTATATGAGATTTTAATGGGTTTAAACTAGGGTTTATACCAGTATCGGTGCCGATACTAAGCATTTGCACGAGTATCGGTACTCGTGCAAATGCCCCGATATCTGAAACCGATACCTTCAGGTTCGGCTCTTTCATCTGTTAGCGAGATTCCCCAGCTGACAGATGAATTGTATACAAAAGAATGCAGGCAGTCATTAGTTGTTAAGGAGCGAGGCTGCCGCATCCTTAACAACCAATGACGTTTTAGCTGTCAGTGGGGAATTCCCTTCCCTGCAGTGGACCCGCCTGGCTCTGCCCCTCCCATTCCGGCTCCGCCCCCTCCCCCTTAGCTCCGTTTATGTGTCCTCTGGCAATTTGCTTCTTCTCTTCGGGCTCCTCTGCGGGCGGCTGTGGGGTGACAGATCCGCCTGCCTGATTAGTAGTGTGTCCTGCGCTGAGCCAGGCTTTGCTGCTGCAGAACTTCTCGGAGGGGGAGGGCAGGTCTGCTGGGTGTTGTAGTGCAGTGATTGGCAGTGTATGGGTTCCCAAATACCCCCCTCTCCGCCCAAAAAAATAACACCACTCCCGGTCCTTCACCTTAAACAATAACACCCCTCTCTGCCCCTCCACCCCAAACAATAACAACCCCTCTCCGCCCCTCCACCCTAAACAATAACCTCTTCTCCATCCTAAACAATAATACCCCTCTCTGCCCCTCCACCCTAAACAATAACCTCCTCTCCACGCCTAAACAATAACCCCTCTCCCCCTAAACAATAACCTCCCACCCCCTCTCCACCTTAAACAATAACCCCCTCCCCCTCTCCCCCTAAACAACAACCCGCTGCCCCCTCTCCACCCTAAATAATAACCACTCTCCCCCCTCTCCAACCTAAACAATAACCCCCTCCCCCTAAACAATAACCCCTCTCCCCCCTCTCCACCCTAAACAATAACCCCCCTCCCCCCTCTCCACCCTAAACAATAACCCCCTCCCCCTCTCCACTCTAAACAATAACCCCCCTCCCCGCCCTTCCACCCTAAACAATAACCCCCCCCTCCACCCTAATCAATAAAACCCCTCTCTACCTCCACCCTAAACAATAACCCCCCTACCCCTCTCCACCCTAAACAATAACCCCCCCTTTCCACCCAAAACAATAACCCACCTCCCCACCCTAAACAATAACCCACCTCCCCACCCTAAACAATAACCCCCTCTCCACCCTAAACAATAATTCCCTCCCCACCATAAACAATAACCCCCCCTTTAAACTTTAAACCTACTTTAAAGCCCAACTGCAGGAATTTGAAGAAATCTACTCTTGCAGTAAGTCCCCCCCCCACCCCCCCCCCACACGCTAAGAGTTACATGCTCATTATGTCTAGGGGGAGTAGAGGAACAAGCAGGATTACCAACCCTATCCCTCAATCCAACCGTCTCCAACACTGCCCTTCCTTGCATTGGAGGGGGGGGGGGTGCTAGGCCACTAAATGGTTACTGCTACTACAGTGACAGCAGTAGTCTTCTCTGATTGAGCAAGGTGGGGAGGCGGGGTTCTATCACAGCTTATTCCTATGGCCTGCACAATTAATCTGAGCACTAATGACTAAGTAAGCCATCTAGTGGAGTTTGGTTAAGACACTAAAGACTAAGGATGAGCTCCGGCGTGTTCGCACAGCCCACATGCAGAGCCCACCAGGAAGTCTGCACTGCGCTACGCTAATCACAGGCAGTGAGACATTTTCCGATCTCTGCAGCCGCGCATCTGGAGAGGTCTCACTGCCTGTGATTAGCGCAGTGCTGACTTCCTGGCGGGCTCTGCATGTGGGCTGTGCGAACATGCCTGAGCTCATCCTCACTAAAGGCAACACTGCCATTAAACTGATATAAGACAATAACCAGACCTTATTTGTTACCGCAGATATTGCCAATGGTTAATGTGGAATGCTGGTGTTTTCCCCCTCTAATGTGGATAGTACAAAGAATCAGAAGTGCTGACTGGCATTGTTTCTTTTATATTTAATATCCTTTGTTTAAAGCCCAATTGAAGCTTCAGATTTTGGCATGGTCAACAGGTATTTTCTTGCCCTTATCGATATAACAAAATACTTTTAAAGGAGAAGTTCACTTTTATAAAAATAAAGAAATAAATGCACATCTTTTTGCAGGTAAAAAAAATGAGCATTAATTTTTATTTTTTTATCAGGATCCTGTAAAGCATTGCACCTGAGATCAGCAGATCACGGGTGCAATCTCAGGCTCCTGGAGACTGTCAGTGTAGCTGTCTACCCATACCTCATACAGGCAGGGAGTTATTGGATAACAGGAATCATCAAAAAAATACCTAGAGCACTCACCAGGCAGTTCATTGAGAACTACAAGCCATCAGCTGCACGGTAGTTGCAGTTCCCTCATTCATAGAACTCTGTGAAAGAATTGTGCGGCCAGGTGGGCGGAGCCCCGCATGGTCATTTTTTTTTTTAAGTTGCAACAGTGGATGCGGAGAGAAGATCCTTGGCCCACTGTCACAACGGGGGCTCAGGGTGGTGCGGGGGGCTGCTGCATCACTAACATGTTACATGTTACACCCTGAATATGGGTGTAACATGTGAGGAAAGGTGAGCATATCCATTAACTAATGTTATATTTACCAGACCAAAAGGGATTACAATAAAGAAAAGTTTATTGTTATGGTTTACATATGCTCAAAGGCCTCATGCACACACAGCTCTTAGAAAAACTGCATTGAGAAAGTGCCTTAGGTGCATTTAAATGTGTTCAGGTGCATCAAGTGTTTTAGTGTTCATTTCATTGGCCAGAATAGTAATTTATTCTGGGCATCGAAATGAATGAATGGTCAAGAGCTAAACATACAAAGCGTTTAGGTGCGTTTACATGCGTTTAGGAGTGTCTGCTGTTTTTCCTGCCCAAACTCTTCTCTCTGATTTTGACGCGTTTAAGATTTGCCCTCTTAACGCTCCTGCTTCTAAACACCTGTAAATGCCATGTGTGCATGGACAGATAGTTTAACAAAGAGGGGCATTTAGGGGCAGAAAAAAAACATCAAAGGTCCATCAAGGATCAAAGATCTAATTTTGCAATTTCTTTACTTGATTATTTTGAGCTATCAGATGGGGAAATGTTATTTTATGGTCAAGACACAGAAGTTGAAACCAAGGAAAATCTTCTTAGAATAAATAATAAATAAATATATAAATAAATAAATAAATAAATACACACACACTATATTGTCAAAAGTACAAAAGTATTGGGACGCCTGCCTTTACACACACATGAACTTTAATAGCATCCCCGGTCTTAGTCCTTAGGGTTCAATATTGAGTTGACCCACCCTTTGCAGCTATAACAGCTTCAACTCTTCTGTGAACGCCGTCCACAAGGTTTAGGAGTGTGTCTATGGGAATGTTTGACCATTCTTCTAGAAGCGCATTTTTGAGGCCAGGCACTGATGTTGGACGGGAAGGCCTGGTTCGCAGTCTCTGCTCTAATACAGTATAACCCAAAGATGTTCTATCGGGTTGAGGTCAGAACTCTGTGCAGGCCAGTCAAGTTCCTTCACCCCAAACTCACTCATCCATGTCTTTATGGACCTTGCTTTGTGCACTGGTTCAAATCATTTGGTGGAGGGGGGATTATGGTGTGGGGTTGTTTTTCAGTGGTTGGGCTTGGCCCTTTGGTTCCAGTGAAGGAACTCTAATGCCCCGTACACACGATCGGACAGTCCGACAACAACACCGTGGAATTTTGTTCGAAGGTTGTTGGCTCCAACTTGTCTTGCATACACACGGCCACACAAATGTTGGCCAACAATTACGAACGTAGTGACGTACAAGACGTACGGTGAGCCGATAAAAAGGAAGTTTAATAGTCATGTGATATCTCCATTACGAACGCTAGTTTTACAAGACCGAGTGCTTCTGGCTCGTACTTGATTCCGAGCATGTGTGAACTTTTGTGTGACGGACTTCAAGGTTTTGTTGGCGGAAAATTTGAGAACCTGCTAGCCAACATTTGTTGGCTGAAAGTCCGACAACAAATGTTCGATGGAGCATACACACTGTTGGACTTTCAGCCAACAAGCTTACATCCAACATTTCCTGTCGGAAAATCCGATTGTGTGTACACGGCATGAAGGCGTCAGCATACCAAGACATTTTGGACAATTTCATGCTCCCAGCTTTGTGGGAACAGTTCGGGGATGGCCCCTTCCTGTTCCAACATGACTGCACACCAGTGCACAAAGCAAGGTCCATAAAGACACGAATGAGTGAGTTTGGGGTGGAAGAACTTGACTGGCCTACACAGAGTCCTGGCCTCAACCCGACAGAACACCTTTGGGATGAATTAGATTGGAGACTGTGAGCCAGGCCTTCTCGTCCACATCAGTGCCAGACATCACAAATGCACTGCTGGAAGAATAGTCAAACATTCCCATAGACACACTCCTAAACTTTGTTTTCCCAGAAGAGTTGAAGCTGTTATAGCTGCAAAGGGTGGGCAAACTCAATTTAAAACCTATGGACTAAGACTGGGATGCCATTAAAGTTCATGTGTGTGTAAAGGCAGGTGTCCCAATACTTTTGGTAATATAGTGTATTTAACGCGTATTCAGCCTATAAATCTCTATGAACTAGTAACATGATTAACGTATATAACACTTTGTAGTTTACACAGGGATGTCACTAGCTCTTAATTAATAGGCGGCATTTTGGCGAATATTGATCCAATCTCCCCTTAACAGCGTAACATCACTGCTGTGATTTTGTAAAAGGTTCATTTTTTAGAGACTATTTTGCTGTGCAAAAGATGTACGTGCAAAGATTTGTCACCAAGAAAAAATGTTTGCTGATGTTAAGAGGTCTATTTAAAAAAAAAAACATATGCTGTGCAGCTACAATTGCACAGATTTTACGAACATTTGGCATGTTGTGTGTAATATGTTCATTTCCTATGATTGTCAGCTCCATCTAGTGGCCATAATACAGTATTTTCCTGAATGAGGAAAATACTACATTACTGCATTATGACCACTACATGGAGCTGACGATCATAGGAAATGAACATATTACACACATTATTGCGATTATTTGTGACAGCTGTGCGCATGCTTGAGGCATGCGCACAGCAATATTTTTATGTGCTTAAAGTGTAACTTCACTATAACAGCCCATGGCTATTTATATATATCTCTAGGTTACAATGAGCTGTCAGTAATTCAAGGGCCAGCTTGGAGTGGACAGCAGTATGTAGGGAACAGCAGAATATTGGGTGTATTAGGTGCTGAAGTACTGGGTACTCACTTTACATAACCAATCATGTACAGAAGGAAATGAAAGTAGCTACAACCCGGGGCTGGATACGTTATTCATCCAGCACCAGGTTGTGGACACAGAACAAAGCTGTGGTATGTGTGCTGCAGAACTAGCTGAATGGGGTTCAGTAGAGTTCACCATCTTCCACCATTTTCTGTTATTTTTATTTAATGATACAGGTAGAGTTAAAAATTAAAGAAAAGTAATGGGATAATAAAATATTATTATAAGCTTTATCCATCAAGACATTACTTTGTGACATGCCTAGTTTGCCTATACATTGGGTACAACCTTATCCAGGGCTTTTTTTCAGGAGGAACATGGGGGAACGCAGTTCCAGCACCTGCAGCACTGCATGTATGCAATGGCAAGGGGTGATGGGGTTTGATGGAGGGTCTACGGATGCTGGCCGGGATCTATTTTTACGTGGAAATCTATTGTTGCTGGTTCCTTTGATGCTCTTAAGGAACGAGTTGATATCTCCAATAATTTTTTGTTTTTCAAATACCTCTTATTACGTCATGCAGGACAAGCACAATTTGGACTGCTGGGTGTGGACTTGACCACATCTCCTTTAGAGCATCTTATGGCAGACTCTTATGTTGATAAACTGGTATCCACGTTTTATAATGCCTTACAATCTACAGGTCTCCATCCCTTCGCACCTTCTTGTGCTAAGTGGCAGGCACTCATTCCTGACCTTGCAGACAAAGATTGGGAAGAGGTCACCGAGACCTTTATGCAAGATGTTATTAGAACAGCGGATACATTTATACATTTTAAATTCATTCACCAACTGCATTATACTCCCACTAAACTGAATCATATGGGATTGACAGAGCAGGCATCCTGTCCTAGGTGTGGAGAAGTCTCAGCCAATGCCATGCATATGTTTTGGTCCTCCACAAGCCTGTCCCAATTCTAGGCTGGCTTGTTTGACATGTTAACAACCCACTTTGACCTGCAAGCTCCTAAAACCTTGGAAGTCTGTTTACGTGGGGTCTTGGATAATTGTGTTCCTCTTATATGCAAACGTATTATGCCGCATACACACGACCAGATTTTTCGGCATCAAAGGTCCGACAGAATGAATCCGTCGGACAATTCGATCATGTGTGGGCTTCATCGGGCCTTTTCTGTCTAAAAATCTGACGGACTTTATAAATAGAACAAGTTTCAAACCTTTCCAATGGACTCGATTCCTATAGAAAAATCTGCTCGTCTGTATGCTAGTCCGACGGACCAAAAACGACATGAGGGCAGCTATTGGCTACTGGCTATGAACTTCCTTATTCTAGTCCGGTCGTACGTCATCACGTTCGAAACGATTGGACTTGTGTGTGATCGTGTGTAGGCAAGTTCGTTCCATTGGAACTCTGACGGAACTCCGTCGAAAAGTCCTTCGGAGTTCAGTCCGGCGAGAAGTCCGCTCGTGTGTACACGGCATTAGGTTTAGTTTGATCCTTTTCTACACCAAAAAGGCCATCCTGCTACATTGGAGAAATTCAGCTCCTCCTACCCTGTCATATGTGTGCCGTCTGATCATTCTGGCACTGCCGTTATACAAACTTATCTACAAGGGGTGTGCCTGCTCAAATAAATTTACTAAGGTGTGGCAGCCATGGTTGGACAGCACGGCTTCTCAGGTGGCGGATTTGGTCTCCTCTCAATTATCTCTTTAATGGGTCTGTTGTACATTTTCTAATGCAGATGGTGAGAGCAATATCTGTGTGTGTGTATATGTAGGCATGGTGCAGTGTGTGGTTGTCTGTGAATGGCTGTGGGGGGGGGGGGGGGGGTTGCCTTTTTCTGTATCTCTAGTTGCTATAGCAGGCCCATTATGTTGTACAAATTACTTGGACTTTTTTTAGGCTAAGGTCATGCTATTCTGCATTAGTTCAATATAAGTTGTCCTAATCTGTATCTTTTGACAAGCTCTGCGTAGCTATCATTATTACTGCCATCGAAATGTAAATGGTATATTCTTGTTTCTTTGTTTGGGTTGTTTATAATGAAAATTACAAATAAACACCTTTAAAATTTATTGTTGCTGGCGGAGGATCTTTTGTTACTGGGGGGTCAATTGTTGCTGGAAGGGATCTACTGTTTAGGGAGGAGTCTACTATTGCTGGCTGCTGGAGAGTCTATTGATGCTGGCTGCTGGGAGATCTGTTGATGCTGCTGTGGGTCTATTGTTGCTGGAGGGGAGGGGGGGTTATTGCTGCTGGCTGCGGAGGATCTTTTTTATTGCTTTTCTTGTTATCATTACTAAATTCCATACAAATTGCTTTGCACTACAATATGATACTTGGCTCTATATTCTCTAAAAGAGGCCATACTGGGAGCTGGGTATGGGGCAGAACCAAGGGTCAGTGCTCGGAGGTGGGTAGGGGGCGGAAACACGAAGTGACTTAGAAGTGGGGAGTTCCTGAACCTATTCTCTGAGAAAGAAAAAGGAACCTTGGCCCTATTCATCTCAGCGTGCATACTAGAACTCACTGTTTCATATCTTGCATCTGGCATTCTGTGTTCTCTTGTTGATTCCTCAGGGTCTGGACTTCATACAGGAGTCGGCTTACATCCTCATGACGAAGTTTGGTCTCTTCACTCTTTACAACAGAAACCTGAGCAAAATGACAATGAAGCACACAGTTTATTATCTTTTAATGACATTCATATTGCACCATATAAGCACTGCATATATTTCAGGAGTGTGTAGATAAAACTAGCTATACACCCTAGACCATGAGCATGATGAAAAACTTTGTTTTTCGTTTCGTTTAGATTAGGTAATCTAGTTATTTAGTTTCGTTAAATTTGGTTGATTCGTTCAATTCGTATTCGGAATTTGTTTTACGTCTTTTTCAAATTTTCTTTGAATTTACAGATTTTTTTTAGATTTGAAGCGTTTAAATCTATAAATTTTGAATCAGTCAAATCAAAAACTTTACTTTTTTTGGGTTTTTTTTCGATTTGAATGTGGCAAAGTGAACAAACAAAAGAAAAATCTATATTTAATGATTATAACGACTCTTTAACCACTTGCCAACCAGCCGCCGTCACTATACTGCAGCAGGTCAGCATGATCCCGCGAACCGTCGCAGCTGGACCTCGTCTCCTTTAAGCGGGATAGCATAGCTGCACTGCGGGGGTGCCAATGCTCATGACCAGCAGTCACGATGACCGCTGGCCACGAGCGATCGCGGGCACAAGATGCAGAACAGGGACGTGTGTGTGTAAACATACAAATTCCTGTTCTGTGAGGAGAAGAGATGGAGATTGTGAGTTTCTAATAGCTAGGAACCACGATCTGTCATCTCCTATAGTCAGTCCCCTCACCCTACAGTTAGAACACACAGTCAGGGAACACAGTTAACCCCGTGATCGCCCCCTAGTGTTATCATTTGTCATGATAAAAATTTCAGATCGCTGCCTATTATTAGTAAAAAAAATAATAATAATAAAAATGCCATAAATCTATCCCCTATTTTGTAGATGCTTTAACTTTTGCGCAAACCAATCAATATATGCTTGTTGTGATTTTTATTATCAAAAATATGTAGAAGAATACATATCGGCCTAAACTGAGAAAAAAAATAGCTTTTTTTAAAAAAAAATGGGGATATTTATTATAGCAATAAGTACAAAATATTGTGTTTTTTCAAAATTGTTGCTCTTTTTCCGTTTAAAGCGCAAAAAATAAAAAACGCAGAGATGATCAAATACCACCGAAAGAAAGCTCTATTTGTGGGGAAAAAAAAGAAGTCAATTTTGTTTGGGTACAGCACCGCACGACTACGCAATTGTCAGTTAAAGTGACACAGTGTCGTATCACAAAAAATGGCCTGGTCATTGAGCAGCCAAATCTTCCAGGGCTGAAGTGGTTAAATAACCTTTGGCTTAACAAAAACAGCATTATTTTGAAATGGTACTCTAATAACACAAACACAGTCTTTGATTTCAGAAACATGTTTACAGTTCGAATTCCACATAAAAAATGTGTCCATGTGTATAAAATATTGTGTCAAAAAAGTTGATAAACGGTCCAACAAGAGCTCAAAAATAAAAACAAAAAATTGACATATACAGTTGTGCTCATAAGTTTACACACCCTGGCAGAATTTTTGATTTCTTGGCCATTTTTCAGAGACTATGAATGATAACACAAACTTTCCTTTCACTCATGGTTAGTGTTTGGTGGAAGCCATTTATTATCAATCAACTGTGTTTACTCTTTTTAAATCATAATCACAACAGAAACTACCCAAATTACCCTGATCACAAGTGTACGTACCCCAGTTCTTAAAACTGTGTATTGCCCCCTTTAACATCAATGACAGCTTAACGTCTTTTGTGGTATTTGTTGATGAGGCTCTTTATCTTCTCAGATTTTAAAGCTGCCCATTCCTCTTGGCAAAAAGCCTCCAGTTCCTGTAAATTCTTGGGCTGTCTTGCATGAACTGCACGTTTGAGATCTCCCCAGAGTGGCTCAATGATATTGAGGTCAGGAGACTGAGATGGCCACTCCAGAACCTTCACTTTATTCTGCTGTAGCCATTAACAGGTCGACGTGGCCTTGTGTTTTGGATCATTGTCATGTTGGAATGTCCTAGTACGTCCCATGCGCAGCTTCCTGGCTAATGAATGCAAATGTTCTTCCAGTATTTTTTGATAACATAATGCATTCATCTTGCCATCAATTTTGACCAAATTTCCTGTGTCTTTGTAGCTCACACCCCCCCCAAAACATCAGCGATCCACCTCCGTGTTTCACAGTAGGAATGATGTAACTTTCATCATAGGCCTTGTTGACTCCTCTCCAAATGTAGTGTTTATGGTTGTGGCCAAAAAGCTAAATATTGGTCTCATCACTCCAAATGACTTTGTGCCAGAATGTTTGAGGCTTGTCTCTGTGCTGTTTGGTGTATTGTAAGCGGAATACTTTGTGATATTTGCTTAGTAATGGCTTTCTTCTGGTGACTCAACCATGCAGCCCACCTTTCTTCAAGTGCCACCTTATTGTGCATCTTGAAACAGCCATACCACATGTTTTCAGAGAGTCCTGTATTTCACCTGAAGTTATTTGTGGGGTTTTCTTTGCATCCCGAACAATTTTCCTGGCAGTTGTGGCTGAAATTTTAGTTGGTCTACCTGACCGTGGTTTGGTTTCAACAGAACCCCTCATTTTCCACTTCTTGATTAGAGTTTGAACACTGTTGATTTGCATTATCAATTCCTTGGATTTTTTTTTATATCCCTTTCATGTTTTATACAGTTCAACTACCTTTTCCTGCAGATCCTTTGACAATTCTTTTGCTTTCCCCATGACTCAGAATCCAAAACGTCAGTGCAGCACTGGATGAAAGATGCAAGGGTCTGTCAGGGGTCCAGAAACTCATTGACCTTTTATACATACACACTAATTACAAGCAAACAGATCACAGGTGAGGATGGTTACCTTTAATAGCGATTCAAACCCCTTTGTGTCAACTTGCGTGCATGTTATCAGGCCAAAATCACCAGGGTATGTAAACTTTTGATGAGGGTCCTTTGGGTAGTTTCTGGATATCTCTTGAATATGGACCATCTGTCTCCGAAAATTCTCAGATAAATGGATTAATGGAAGGAAAAGGCTTCATAGTGTTGTACTTCACACGAAAATAACCTTTTTTGTATGAAGTACTACATTATGAAGCCTTTTCCTTACATTAATCCATTTATCTGAGAATATCCGGTGGCAGATGGTCCATATTCAAGAGAGATCACTTACTTTCACAGTCCAGTCCCATTGAGGATGTGCAGTGTGCAGAGGATCACCAGGAGAGGATTTTACTTGCTGAATATACTTGCATTAGCGCATCTGATCTCTATAACCTGAGATCCAACTTCTCTGGTAAGCGGCTGTGAGTTTATTTGAAGAACACATCGAGTGAACACTTTTTTCAATATATACCAATTTTTTGTTTTTGTTTTTGAGCACTTGTTGGACTGTTTATCAACTTTTTGACACAATATTTTATACAAATGGACACATTTTTTATGTGTGATTTATTTGTATTCATTGTTTTTATATGAATTGGGTAGCGCGCTTATACATTTCTCTCACATTATAATATCCAGGGTATCTTAAGCAGCAGCACCTTCAATATATTAATCATTTTTTAGGATAAGCGCAAATATAATTCTATCACACAATATATTTTGGATTCAATGTAAAATTCAGTTTGAATTTCAATTCAAGTTTCATTATTCAGTGCATTCTGTAAACTTCGTTTATACTGTAATTCGGGTATTCAGATATATCCGAATCTCTGAATAATGAAAAATTTGTCTGAATATTTATTCGCAACAAAACAAATTGCACATGTTTAATACACCCATCAGCTTCTTACACCCTTGTGGGTCTCTATGTAATGGCAAATCTGATGGGGAAGTGTGACACCATGACTTTGTTATTGCCACAGCAGCTGTTCAGCATACCTCCCAACTTTTTGAGATGGGAACAAGCAAACATATTAGCAAACGTATGTAGGCATAGAACACACCCCTGACACGCCCCCTCAAAGAAGAATTATACAAAAGAAATTTGTTTTTTTTTTACTACTCTTCCTTTATACTGACTTTTAAAATCTATAAATGCAGCAATTTAGAAATTGGATGAAATGTTTAGCACCGTGAAACACTTTTTGAACGATAAATAGTGCATTTTATATAAAATTATATAGATCAGACCAAAATGAGGGACAAATGGGGAAGAAAGAGGGACAGAGGGACGTTGTTCCAAATCAGGTACAGTCCCTCGAAATCAGCGACAGTTGGGATCTATGTGTTCAGTACTGGGAATACTGGAGGGGAAGTTGTGTCACTAGATGCATATAAGAAAGTTAGAGATGAGACTTATTTGTAGGCAGGTCATTTGAGTCACCAGTCTTTATGATGTGCTTTGCAGTGCACTGCAGTGAAAAAAGAGAGGGGTGATTTTTACTTTGGAATCATTCAAAATGAATGGGCTTTGGTAACACAACACACGATAAAGCGTGTTGTAGCACCTGTGTTACTGAACTAGCCCAATATTGGTTTTGATCCTTATGTTATTTGGCTAGCAGATGTTTGCTAAAGTCAAGGTAGGCCAACTATCTAATTTCTGTGGATAGGCTTACTAAATCCCACCATACTTAGTTGATGATAATTACACTGTGTTTGCAGTGTTACTATGTAATAATCTCACTGTATACAGAATGAAATTGATTGTGATGGCTGGATAATTTTCATCTAACACTCTATTAAGCTCTGCTGATAATAGAACTTCAGTAACCATATTGGAAATACCTAACATAATCTGTTTCCATCCTTCATGTGCACCAGCCATGAGCACTTCTTTATTCCTCTCATTAGGTTACAAAGGAGGTAGTCCTACAGAAAGTCTAATTTTAACTTTCTTCTGTTGTAAATCACTAAAGTTAGAGTTAACTAGCTGGAATGAAAATCTATTTGCCACTTTTGTCCACCCAAAATGAGTAATGCGATCTGGGTCCTTATAATAATAATATTAAACTATATTTTATATCTTTATATTTCAATATTTTTATTGAAAAAGTTCAGGCAGTAACAAACAGGCCAATTAAACAATGACCCATGCATGGGTTGTTAATATGGCAAAGGTATAAGACTATACAGCAATAGTAAACAGAAATAATGTAAATCATCAGCAGGAGAACAGATATAAGCAATAGGATTTTCTCAGGTAAACATATTGGTATGAGACAGAGGTAATGATCATCATCATCAACAAAGGGAGAACAGGAACCGAAATCACAAGAAACCATAAGTAAAGTAGTTCTAAACAATACCTCAAGTCTCAGCCAGGTGTTGAAAGTGCGGTAAAAATTGCACCACACAAGGGAATAGGGAGGGGAGGGTAAAAGGCTGGTAATAATTAGGAAGTGATTGGAAAACCTCTTTAATTATACCTGAGAATATTCATGTAAGCAGAACTATGTAAGGCCCTTAAGATAACCTGACACAGACAAGATTATGCGACAGGAAAAATGGAGAAATAGAAAATCGGAATGAAGGAAAGAGAGAGAAAAAAAGAAAGAAAGAAAAGGGTCAACTCCATTAAGGAACCAACATATGTCGGTTCCACGGATCCCATATTTTATCAAATTTCTTGATGTTATTATGGATTGTATGGGTGAGTTTATCATTGATCATAATCCAATTAAGCTTGTTCTTTATAAGGTCAAACCGAATTACCAACTGTTTACAATGCTTAGCAATAGTAATTCTCGCCACTAACAATATATGCGTGATCTATATCACTGACTTCCTAGGAACCTCATCAGGTAACTTATGAAAGAGAGCTGCCTCTGGGGATCTACGGATTATTTAATATCTTTAAAGCAGGGGTCTCAAATTGGCGGCCCTCCAGCTGTTGTGGAACTACAAGTCCCATAATGCCTTGGCCTATGCTTGTAACTTTCAGCCTTGCAAAGCCTCATGGGAATTGTAGTTCTGCAACAGCTGGAGGGCCACCAGTTTGAGACCCATGCTTTAAAGGGTAGCTTCTTAAAGAGCTTTACAAAAGAAAATCCTGGAATTACACAGGATAAAACAAAGGAGGACAACAGAGGACAATTACGTGAAAGTTTACCTAAAGAAAAACGTTTTTAGATTTAATTTGAATGAGTTTAGAGAAGATGGCTCTCTGATGTTCTTTGAAAGTGAATTCCAGAGTTTTGGAGCACAGCAGAAGAAGACTCTGTCTCCCATCAAGTTAAGTAGGGGGGACACACAGAAGGCCATAATTTGAGGAGTGGAGGTTACAAGGGGGGTAGTTGATAAAAGTTTAAACAGATAACGGGGTTCCAAGCCATTAAGAGCCTTCTAGGTAAGCAAGAGGATTTTAAAGTACATGCAAAACCTGACAGGTAGCCACTGCGAGGACTCCAGGATAGGGGTAATATGATCGCTTGTACCAGACCTAGGGAGAATTCTGGCTGGAGAATTTTGTACATATTGTAGTCGATTAATAGTGGATTTTGGTACACCAGCGAGTTGAGCATTACAGAGAACACAAATGTACGGATCAGCTTATCAGCTACACTGTATGATAGCATAGGACGTAGCCAAGTAATGTTTCTCAAGTGTTCTGACAACATTTTGTACATGTGGATCAAAGGTCAAACTATCATCAAATATCATTGGTACTTTCCCATTGCAGATCTAGTGCCACAAAGACCATGGGGTTGATTTACTAACGACAAATATAGGAAAATCACACAATCCTCAGTCCACCAAAATTTAAGGTGGAAAGAGGGTGGAAAAAATTGGACTTTACACCCCAAGTAATGAAAAGAACACCTGTGCAATAAAACTCTTTGATGTGTAATATATATTGTTTCATCCACAAGGCTCCTACAGATCCCCTAAAAGTACAATTTCCCCAGTGTACCAGCTGATATATATGACTTCCAGTAAAAGAACTTGTGGTCCAAAACATATAGACAGAGGCAAATATAGTCATGGCTGAATGGTTAGAGCAATCTTCAAGGGTTTTTAGGGTCTGTATAGTCAGATGACCTCAAGTTTTGTGCAAGGAGAAATGAGATAAGAAATCCTTGAACTGTTGTAATTCTTTATAAATGATCCAAGCTATAAATTATAAATTATCTAGCTCTATATGTCATTCTATATGCATGAAATCCTTCATTAGGTCCATCCATTCACCTTAGGAACTTTTTAGGACAGGTGGGGTTCTATTTAAAGCCCATACAATTACCAATTAACATGAAAAAATTTAAAAAAAAGTCTAAAAAAGCAAACCAATGCAGCCACCACACGTAATAATTGGTAAGCTACAATATATAAAATTTTTGCTCTTGGATTTAGCACCGCTTTAATCTGAATTCTAATGCCGCGTACACACGGTTGGACTTTCCGATGGGAAATGTTCCATGTGTGTATGCTCCATCGAACATTTGCTGTCGGAATTTCTGGCCACAAATGTTTGAGAGCAGGTTCTCAAATTTTCGGCCAACTTCACTTGTTGTCGGAAAGTCCGATCGTGTGTACACAAGTCTGTTGCACAAAAGCTCACACATCCTCGGAATCAAGCAGAAGGAACCGCACTGGCTATTGAACTTCCTTTTTCTCGGCTCGTCGTACGTCTTGTACGTCACTGCGTTCTCACATTCGGAATTTCCAACAACATTTGTGTGACCGTGTGTATGCAAGACAAGTTTGAGCCAACATCCTTCGGAAAAAAATCCACGGTTTTGTTGGCGGAAAGTCCGATCGTGTGTATGCGGCATTAGAGTAAATATGTCATTTAACATTAAAATACCCTCTTAACTGTTACCTAATCCTTAATCTATTTTATAACAGTAGATTTAACCTTTAATTCCAAAAACCTCAAGTACCCACATAGGGATCCTACAGTGCATAATTTCTCAGAACCAAAGTTAAATTATTGATATGTAACCTGAACTGTAGCTGATAACTGCTGTGGAACTTCTTCCTTGTTCCTGCTGTACAGTATTATCCTTCTGTGAACAGGGTTAAACTGAATATCCATTATGCAGACATGCAGCAACCATCTTTAGGGAGACCCATTTATGAAGACTCTAGTGCAGGGGGTAGTCATCTTGGTTGGGTCTGGTTTGAGCCTGGAGGTAGATGGTGATTGGTCAATGTAAAACAGCAAGTAGACAGTGAACTGTGCTGCTGGAAAAAGGAAGCTCTGCTGTGCCACCGGTCTGCAGAATGGAGGAAGGAAGCCACTGTGGGGATCATGTGCTGCTGCAACCATTTTCCTGTGCTGAGTATCTGAGACAGAGAACCACAAGGTTGCAGTGAAGGGGGAACAGTGGTGTTAGGCCAGAGTTTGCTGAAGAGGACCACTGGCTTCTACTGCTGGGTGCTAGCTTGAGAGGATGGACCCTTTCGCAAACCTTCATGAAAACGCCTGGATTTCAGAGAGTGCCTACTGTGGTGAGATGCCTCTTGGCCACTGACTTTTCTTTCTTCCTGTGTAATAGTTCTGCCCCAGTGGGGTTGCCTTAACTCTCCCTGTATTTGGGAACAATCTAGTACCTCTTTTGATTACAAAGACTGAAATAGAGAGCACTCCCACCAGTTCTAAGGAAGGAAAAGAGGTACTCAGCAGGACAGAGAGAGCGATCAAAGCAGCTTCTATCCTTGTCCAACTTGAACTTGACTTTTACTGATTCAGAGCACTTGTCCGAAAATTTAGAAGAGGGTTCCCTGGGTCTGGTAAGAGACTAACAGCATACAAGTTAATCTGTTGCCTACTGGGAACTGTTATGCTTTCTTTAAGGGCCCCAACTTTGCCGGACAATGTTTTTTTTTTCAGTTCTGTTAATTACTCTTAGTCAGAATACTGCAGGTGTTTAACCGTATCTCTCAGAGTAAATTTATTGTCTTACTGATTGTTTGTATAAGTACACTTGCTATTCATTTTTCCATTTAGGCTATGTTTGGCCTAATAAATTCTTTGAAATACCTCAAGGTGCATTGATAAGTGCTAGGTGAACAAGCTGTGTCATCTTCAGACATGCAGAAAAATCACAAAACAATTCAGTGGCTTCTCTGGGGATAGTGCTTCACATGTACAGTGCCTTGAAAAAGTATTCATACCCCTTGACATTTTCCACATTGTGTCATGTTACAACCAAAAACGTAAATGTATTTTATTGGGATTTTATGTGATAGACCAACACAAAGTGGCACATAATTGTGAAGTGGAAGGAAAATGATAAATGTTTTTAAATTTTTATTACAAATAAATATCTGAAAAGTGTGGCGTGCATTTGTATTCAGCCCCCTTTACTCTGATACCCTTAACTAAAATCTAGTGGAACCAATTGCCTTCAGAAGTCACCTAATTAGTAAATAGAGTCCACCTCTGTGTAATTTAATCTATGTATAAATACAGCTGTTCTGTGAAGCCCGCAGAGGTTTGTTAGAGAACCTTAGTGAACACACAGCATCATGAAGGCCAAGGAACACACCAGACAGGTCAGGGATAAAGTTATGGAGAAGGTTAAAGCAGGGTTAGGTTATAAAAAAAATGCCAAGCTTTGAACATGTCACGTAGCACTGTTCAATCCATCATCCGAAAATGGAAATAGTATGGCACAACTGCAAACCTACCAAGACATGGCTGTCCACCTAAACTGACAGGCGGGGCAAGGAGAGCATTAATCAGAGAAGCTGCCAAGAGGGCCCATGGTAACTCTGGAGGAGCTGCAGAGATCCACAGCTCAGGCGGGATAATTTGTCTACAGGACAACTGTTAGTAGTGCACTCCATAAATCAGGTCTTTATTAAAGAGTGGCAAGAAGAAAATCATTGTCGAAAGAAAGCCATGAGAAGTCCCGTTTGCAGTTTGCGAGAAGCCATGTGGGGAACACAGCGAACATGTGGAAGAAGGTTCTCTGGTCAGATGAGACCAAAATTTAACTTTTTGGCCTAAAAGCAAAACGCTATGTGTGGCGGAAAACTAACACTGCACATCACCCTGAACACACCATCCCCACCGTAAAACATGGTGGTGGCAGCATCATGTTGTGGGGATGCTTTTCTTTAGCAGGGACAGGGAATCTCAGAGTTGATGAGAGGATAGATGGAGCCAAATACAGGCCAATCTTAGAGGAAAACCTGTTAGAGTCTGCAAAAAGACTTGAGACTGAGGCGGAAGGTTCACCTTTTCAGGACAACAACCCTAAATATACAGCCAGAGCTACAATGGATTGGTTTAGATCAAAGCATATTCATGTGTTAGAATGGCCCAGTCAAAGTCCAGACCTGTATCCAATTGAGAATCTGTGGCAAGACTTAAAAATTGCTGTTCACAGACGCTCTCCATCCAATCTGACAGAGCTTGAGCTATTTTGCAAAGAAGAATGGCCAAACATGTCACTCTCTATATGTGCAAAGCTGGTAGAGACTTTCCCAAAAAGACTTGCAGCTGTAATTGCAGTGAAAGGTGGTTCCACAGAGTATAGACTCAGGGGGGCTGAATACAAATGCACGCCACACTTTTCACATATTTATCTGTAAAAAAAATTGAAAACTATTTATCATTTTCCTTTCACTTCACAATCATGTGCCACTTTGTGTTGGTCTATCACACAAAATCCCAATAACATACATTTAACGTTTTGGTTGTAACATGACAAAATGTGGAACATTTCAAGGAGTAAGAATACTTTTTCAAGGCACTGTACATGACCCAAAATATATTTTTACACATGCTCTTTAACCCCTTTCCCACTTGCAATCTTTTTTTTTCTTTGATTTAACCTTAATAAATGCCCCCCTTTGACAGCCAGCAGATAACACTTTGCACTACTGTACTACTCAATCTTGTCTGTCTCAGGGTGTTTCATATTTATGTGCTCACTATGACAGCAGTGACAAAGCACATACAGACTGGAGTCTTCACTGAAGAAAAGAATAAAAAAGAAGACTCAGATTAATACTGCATCTTTAAGGCTCCAGTATCATCTGCAGTCCCATCAGTTTTAATTGTAACTGCCAGGGCCATCCAAACCAGCAAGCTGCGCTGAATCCATGCCCGCTGGTGTGTGTTGTGAGACACAGTGCTGATGCGCTGATCCTGGAAAATCACACTGCTTATTTTCCTTTTTCCCAGAACTTTATTGAAATGTCACATGTGACATTTCAGTAGAGTTCTATTCACAGCGGGGATGTTGCAATTTGTTGGTTCATATTGCAACCCACTGCACGGAAAAAAGTACTTCATGTACTTTTTTTTTAGCACACACCATAGCAACACTCTGGTGTGAATTGACACCATAGAAAGCAAGGCATTTTGCCTTATCTATGCATTGGGCCTGTGCTGGATATGCCCCCCACATATTGTGTGACCAAGTCCTAAATGTCTAGTAATAGAAGAAAATCATAAAATGGTTAATTAAGAAGATAGAAAACAAAATTGAATACATTTAACCTTTTGTCATACTATAATGAAAAAAGAACATTTTTATAAAACGGTGAATGAAATAACATGTCCTAATTTTTTTTATTATTATTATCAAGTTAACTGGCACAATCTGAAGCTGCTAAATTTTCCCTGGGCATCTAGGCATCAATGACCACAATGATCATAAAAGAGTTAAAGAAGAACTCTGGTGCAAGTAAAACCCATTTGAACATTTCTAAACATAACCTGTATTAACAGTTTAATATCTGAAGTCATAAGTCCTAACTAATTCTAATTGTTTTTGAAGTGTTTTAGTTTGCTTTCCTTCAAAACTAAGCTTCCTGTTTGTCATAGTAATCGTCTGGTTTCAATACTGATTGAACCCTTAGCCTAGTAAAAAAAACAAGAAATTCTGACTTTACAGGCTGTATTTACAGGATCGGAGACTTATAAAGTAATGAAGCCAGAGACAGCTAGGCAACACCTTCAGGAGGAGGTCAGCACTCATCATGCAATGAAAAACAACAAGCAGAAAAATGTCCTTGTATTTCCTTCATGACATGTCCTTAAGGTCTGGGTTCACATATTGAAAGTGCATTGTGGTATGCAAATTGCTGCACATTACATGGCGTGTTAACAGGTGTTGTGGTAAGGCAGCACATTTTAATGACCTGCTAATGCACAAAAAAGGTACTTTAGGCAATTTCACATTTTTTTCAATGAAGTGTGGTACGTTATAATACAGGACCTTTGTGGTGTGTTGGGGGATGTACCTTAGCTGCCATTCAAAATGAAATGCACTGCATTTAATTCATACACCTTAAAGTGTAAATCCACTCTTGCAGTCAAATTTCAGAAAACCCCACTATATCTTTGTTATGTGTTCCTATTTACAACGTTTTTTTAAAAATATTTCTTACCTTTTAGGCCCCTTTCACACTTGTGTACCTTGTCATGCAACTTTCGACATCAAAGTTGCATGACAAGTCATTCCCCATGTTTTCCAATGATAATCATTCATATATGTGCAACTTAAATTTGCAGCAACTTCAAAGTAGTTCATGTACTACTTTGGTCTGACTTTCATGCAATTTGAGGGCCATAGACTTCAATGTTAATCCTCAAAAGTTGCTTGAAAGTAGTACCTGAACTTTATACAATGCAACAGTTGTGCAACAGTTGTCCATTATCACCGGTCAAAGCCAAAATCATATCCAAGTTGCACCCATCCACAGTTTCGTCAGAGTTGCACCAAAGTTGCATCAAAGTTAAAATACAAAGTTGGCACAACTTTGGAGTCATACAAGTGTGAATGGAGCCTGATGTTTCTCATGAGGAGGTGTCTTGGCCGACTGCAAGGTTTTTTGAAACAATGTTAGATTGAGTCTGCCCCAGGTTTGTCCTCATTAACATACAATGCAAGAAGCCCAGCCTCTACACCTTTAACCCTTTGTTAGGACAGACAGTCTTAAAATCTGCTTACAATTTATAATAAAGGGCAGCACAGTGCCCAAGTCATGGGTGCTCAACGTGTAGCCCTCCAGCTGTTGCGGAACTAAAAGTCCCATGAGACATTGCAAGGCTGACAGTCACAAGTATGACTCCCAAAGGCAGAGGCATGATGGAACTTGTAATTCCACAACAACGTGAGGGCCACAGGTTGAGAACCCATGGCCTAAGTGGTTAGCAATTCCGCCTAGTAGCACTAGGGTCGTAGGTCAGCGCTACCTGCCTGCAGTTTGCATGTTTTATATAATGAAGATATGCCTGCATAGTACAGACAGGATTAATTAATAATATTATTTACCGTATATATATATATATATATATATATATATATATATATATATATATAAAATTAATATTATTCAGGAGCTTCCTGAAGACGCGCTATGCACAAAATGCATAGGGGCTGGGCTGGGCTGGAATGTCATATCCGGTCTATTACCTGTCACACATCTGTCCTTTGGAACGCACGCTGGCTCGGTGGCCACGAGTGGGGGCGCTACTATACCTTGACGGTTGAGCTGAAAATGTGTTGGTGTCTTATAGGCACACGAGGCACGTGAGTAGCCAATTTTAAACCAAATTTGTCTGCACCTTGTTTTAATAAATCTACTACACTATGATCTATTTCTTGGGTCTCTTATTTAATCCATGATTGAATAAGACTTGTCACTAGAAGGATTTCCAGGTTGGGACCTGTTAGGATCTTTACGGAGAAGGGTTAATAAGGACAAGAAAACACAGAGATCTTCCTCATAAGCACAGAGGTTGCTTTGTCATCCATATACATCTGGTGAGTGCACACTTTACCTGGGCACGTAGAGAAAACGCCTATTCACCCTAGAAGAAATATTCACCATATACGTTTTCACACAAGCATATTGGATTGGGACTATTTTTTGTGATTTGTCATACAATGCAATATTGACTTGTATTAAGTTGATCCTTTATAGATGTGGTAACTGTTTGTCTTTTTTAGAGAGTAACTAGCGCCTGCTTTTTATTATATTTTGTACTGTTGGTGTTTATACACTTGAAGGAGCAGCTGGTTCTATTAGACTGCACATTTAAAATATTTGTAACATCCAAGGAAGTGCCTTTACAGTGTTTGTTATAAGAAAAGGGATTCATTATGGCAAACACAGCTCCAGCCCCCTCATAAACAATGAGAACTACCCAGGATTCTTTTCCTTGCTCAAGGGTCCAGAATAGAGTGTCCAGAAAAGGTAAGCTGCCATTTTAAATATTTTTGTTAAGTCATGCTATGTGAATGGGAACATGTAACAAATATAAAGTAGGTTTATCCCAATTTGCCGCAAAAGTGGAAAAACACTTCAAGAAAGCCAATTTTACAAAGAGAAAGATCTAAGACCAACCCTGCCCAGGAGGATAACACATTACAATTAAATTAAGTAATTTGCACTCAAGTATTCTTTTCACAAGATCCAGTAAATCACAGTGTACACTCCTTTATTATCTACTATGAATCACAGGCTGCAAAACAAATACAAAAATCACTGCTTTAAAGTGCTGTTTTCAGCAAAATCTATCTGCTCACTACAATGGACACACAGCATAGAAAAAGCCTGCATTGCATAATTCTACTCTACATTATCCTGCACAATATAGCTGTACAATGACCCATGAAGATAACACACATTTCTTCATATACACAATACTGTTGTGTTGTCCCTGTTGTGCACACCCAAAATACAATGAACTGGGTAATGTCAGGCTCCGGATATCTAATTATGGCTGATCACTTTTTTATAAGAAATTATATTTCATGCTAATTTACAAATAAGCCATGAGTAGTGATGTGCAGTTATCTAATGCAACCAGTTTTCACTTGTTCAGAAATATTAAATAGACTTCTAATTTGTTGCTCTGGGTTACTACACTGTAATTAGCTCACTTGTATGTTTCCAGAAAAGAGCCTACTCCACACACATTGGTGTATGGAAGTGAATCCTTCCTGCAGGAGAAGGCACGGCAAACTCAACCAACAGGCCATTTCATGGTAGGGATATGACACTGTCAAATCTTGAACATTGTAATGAAATCCTTCCAAACAGAACTATTAGGTCTTTAACAGTAACAAACGAAATACTCTTATATATAAAAATATCCAACATTTTATTCAATGAGTTAAAAATCCAACATTAAAAAATGTCCATTGCAGATGTTGTTGACATTACACATATCTTATATGTGGAAATCACCCATGATGTACATACTGTAAACAATTTCAACCACTGGTTGCACTCAACAAAATGATGGATGGGGTTTCCACATACGCAATTAAATGCGTTTCACAAGCCAAAGCCTGCTTTTTCACGAAAAACACAGATATCATCCTTATAAGGACATATGCAATGTACATTTTTTAATGTTGCATTTTAACTGATTGAATAAAAGTTTGGGTATTTTTATATACAAGTGTCAGGGAAGGCATGCCCAAGACCATGCTCAAAGGAACGCCTGTGCTCAAAGGAATGCTCATGTTCTAAGGAATGCTCATGTTCAAAGGAATGCCTGTGCTCAAAGGAGTGCTCATGTTCAAAGGAATGCTCGTGCTCAAAGGAATGCTTGCGCTCAAAGGAATCCATGCAGAAGGGCCCATAGACATGTGCTCAGCATTAGTAGCCTGTGCACATCTACACTAGCATGTGCACATGCAGTGTAAGCATTTGTGTTCTACACATGCTTATTTGTGTGAGCATACTTGTTTAATGGACTTTGACACCCAGTGGCCTATTTAAAGCCTTACAGGACTCAGGTTCATTGATGAGTAGTTGTCAGCTCCTTCTGCTTGTGACCTGATTTTGTGTTCATCCATGTCTTGACCTGGCTTGCTGTTCCTGCTTGTTCCTGAACTTCTGTTCCTGACTCTGGCTTGTGACTCGACCCTGCTTCCTGCCTGCTGTTCCCGGAACTTGCTCGCCTTTCGCTGACCTTGGCCTGGCTCTGACTCTGCTCCTGGTTTCTGACCCCTGCTGCCTGGTTGTTGCTGACCACTGCCCATCCGACTACACATCTGCCAGCTGGTCTGCTTCAGCTCTGCATCTGTTATCAAGATATTCTGAATCAGATCTCCTAAAGGCCCCAGTGCCACTCTCTGCCCTGTTATACTCTGTCATCATCCCCAGGGGAAACAGGACAAGAGGCAGCCCCCTCATTAACTTGGCCTCAACCAGGTAAGTGACAATAGGATTATTTTGTGTGGTACCATTAAAGTCCTAATAGTTCTATCTGGAGGGATTATTCCTCCCTTTCTTTTGGGTTTTTACTGTCAAATCTTTCACATGCTGCTCCAGGAGAGATCAGACTTCACACTCCACAATCACAACTTAGGTGGTGGCTTGGCTCATCTTCACCAAAGCAATCAACTGTACCAGCAACAGGAATGGCGCACGCTGAGATGCAAAATAATATTCTTCCTTTATAAAAAGAGTCCGCAGAAACAAGTTTTATTCTGGCATGTTTTGTGCTAGGCACAGTGCCTACTAAAAGAATCTTGCTGGCTATTTTAATAAAAGAAGAATATTATTTTGTATCTTGGTGTGCGGTATTCCTGTTGCTGGTACAGTTGATTGGTAAGGGACAGATTGGTCTTAGCTAAGGAAGGTGCAGCACACAAAGTGTGCCCCAGTGATTAGTGGCCATGGTGAAGGCTACTCTGTAGCAGTGTCAACTGTGACAATAATGTCACTGATCTTAGCATAAAGTATACCTAAATCAAAAATAGGCTGTAGTACCAAGAATAATAAACATAATGATATGTTATATTATGACAAAAGAAAAAATTTCTTGCACACAAATACTTTTGCTTAAACTCTAGTTTCTTGAAACATTTTTGTAAATAAAAAAATCTCAGCTAGTTCACGATGAGGAGAAACTCTAGGATTTTTTACTCCACTAAGTATACAGGGCAAATTCAGCCTGTAGCAGACGTTAAGAGGGCAATAAATCTACACTACTAAAACAGCCAAACAAATTATTCTTGCTGCACAGAAGAGGATCTTTAGCTAATGAAGACAATGATTCCGAGGTCTGACGTAAGCCCTTCTATACAGGAAACAGCACATTTTCCTTAAAGTGGAATTCTAGTAAAAAAAAACATTTTTAACTACTCCTACCCCTTTGTAACACCTGTACTAACTACCCCATAGAAGAAAAATACCTACCTATTCTAAGGCTGCTCTGGTCTGGTTATGTGATCTGCTCCCCTCCGTCAGCTAGCAGCGGCTTCAGGGGAGAGGAGGGAGCGCGGAAAACGATTGGTCCATAGTAAGCCTATAAACAGAACAAAAGGGCACAAAGGCCTAGTCCATTACCAACAACATTTTTATTTAAAAGTTAAAACCAATAAGTGCATACTCACAATAGCCATAGGCTATAACAGCGATGTACATAAACCCAGGTGGCAAGGTCAATCAGACATGCCAGCTGATGCATTTTAAGGGACAAGCTTTGCTCTGAAAAAGAGGGCTTGTTCCCTCAAACGCATCAGCTGGCAAGTCTGATTGATGTCAGGGTCATGCGAGTTCCATCTTCAATAGGACCACCTTGCCACCAGGGTTTATGTACAGTACTGTTCAAAAGTTTTAAGCAGGTCTGAAGAAATGCTGAAAAATAAGAATGGTTTCAAAAACATGTATTTTAATTGTTTATTTTTACCAATTTACAAAATACAAAGTGAGCGAACAGAAGAAATATCTAAATCAAATCAATTTTTGGTGTAACTCCGCCTTGGCTTCAAACCAGCATCAAGTCTTACACTTGCACACTTTGTACACTTGCACAAAGTCAGGGATTTTTTAGGATTAGAGGCTGGTGTAAAGTTAACCAACTATACCAAGCAGGCCCTAATGATTATCAATTTCAGGTTGAAACACAGGCATTAACTGAAACAGAAACATCTGTGTAGGAGGCTTACAACTGGGTGAGGAACAGCCATGCTCTGCTACTAAGGTAAGGTTGTAGAAGATAGTTTCATGTCACAGGTCATATACCATGGCAAGAGTGAGCACAGCAACAAACACAAGGTAGTTATACTCCATCCGCAAGGTCTCTCCCAGGCAAAGATTTCAAAGCAGAATGGGGTTTAAAGATGTGCTGTTCAAGCTATTTTGAAGAAGCACAAAGAAATGGGCAATGTTAAGAACCGTAGACACAGTGGTCAGCCAAGGAAACTTAATACAACAGATGAAAGACACATCATGCTTACTTCCCTTCAACATCAGAAGATGTCCAGCTGTGCCATCAGCACAGAACTGGAATAAACCATTAGGATTCAGGTATACCCATCTACTGTCTGGATAAGTCTGGCCAGAAGTAGACTTCATGGAAGAATTGTGGCCTAAAAGCCATTCCTCCGACGTGAAAACAAAGGCTAAGCGGCTCAACTATGTTTGAAAACATATGAACTGGGGTGCAGAAAATGGCAGCAGGTGCTCTGGAATGATGGGTAAAAATATTTGAAGTATTTGGCTGTAGCAGGAGGCAGTTTGTTCACTGGTGGGCTGGAGAGAGGTACAATGAGTCTCTGCAGGCACTCAGTGACAGCAACAGTAAAGCATGGTGGAGGTTCCTTGCAAGTTTGGGGCTGTATTTGTGCAAATGGAGTTGGAGATTTGGTCAGGATCAATAATGTCCTCAATGTAGAGAAATACAGGCAGATATTTATCCATCACGCCATACCATCAGGGAGGTGTGTGATTGGCCCCAAATTTATTCTGTAGCAGGACAATGACCCCAACCATACAGCCAATGTCATTAGGAACTATCTTCAGCATAAAGAAGAATAAGGAGTCCTGGAAGTGATGGTTTGGCCCCCACAGAGCCCTGATCTCAACATTACCTGAAGAGAAAGAAGGATCTAAGACAGCCTACCTCCACAGAATATCTGTGGTTAGTTCTCCACGATGTTTGGAGCAACCTGCATGCTGAGTTCATTCAAAAACTGTGTGCAAGGATACCTAGAAGAATGTATGCTGTTTCGAAGGCAAAGGGTTGTCACATATTGGGCCAAATATTGATTTGGGTTTCTCTTCTATTCATTTATTTTCCAATTTGTTAATTGATAAAAAATGCAATCTCTATTTCTTAAAGCATTCTTAATTTACAGCATTTACAGCTGTTTTAGCCTATGGCTATTTTGAGTATGTACTTTAAGTTAAAGATTTTAAGTTTAAGTCTGCATTCACACCTGGGTTTTTGCATTCACACCGCATTTTTAGGTGCCAATAAAATAAATGACATCTGAAATTCGCATTGTGTGATTTGTCATTTTAGCAGAGCGTTTTGAAATCACGGGCAGAATCGCTGTAATTCTGTTTCAAAACGCCCAGGTGTGAATGTAGCCTCAAATAAAAATTCTGTTGTTAATACACTAAGCCTTTGCACCCTTTTGTTTTGTTTATGTCAATTCAAGATTCTCTGGTCTGAAGAGGGCAGCATTGGAGCAGCTTAGCTGTCCTGTACGGGCGCCGACATAAGAATGGTCACCTATCACAGTCCTTTGGGTTCTCAGTAAACTGTTAGTGCTATGGTGTCAAGTCTATATGCTTTAGTGAATAGTAAGCCTATGTGGGACATAACCGTTTTGGAAAGCTGACTATGGAATTGCTCCAGAGATGACTTGTCCCCACACCAAACAGTGAAAGAGTCTATGAACAACCCTGAAGCAGGCAATTTATTTCTCCTCTTCCCATGTCATAAAAGCATTTCCATAAGGGGAGCTGCATTCTAACCCATCGCAGCTCCTCATAGTAGTAAATAGTAATGCTGTTTAAATAAAAAAGTTTTTTTACAAAGTGATCATTGAAAGATGCTAAATAAATTGTTTTTGTACCTCTCCAACCAACAACATTTTAGATGCCTCAATCCCTAATTCAGGATCAGTACACATATAGTATACAAACTTAAAATATCCCAGGTGACAAAAAACGTTTCTTCTGGGATAGCACAATTCCTAATCTTCCGTAAAAAGCCACCAGTATCTTTTAAATATGAGTGTGTCTCACTAATTACAATGACAATGTGAAAGAAGTTTGTTTGAAATCTTTGCAAATTTCTTAAAAATAAAAACCGAAAAATATCACATGTACATAAGTATTCACAGCCTTTGCTCAATACTTTGTTGAAGCACCTTTAGCACCAATCACAGCCTCAAGTCTTTTTGAGTATGATGCTACAAGCTTAGCACACCTATTTTTGGGCAGTTTCTCCCATTCTTCTTTACAGAACCTCTCAAGCTCAATCGGGTTGGATGGGGAGCGTCGGTGCACAGCCATTTTCAGATCTCTCCAGAGATGTTCAATCGGGTTCTGGCTGGACCACTCAAGGGCATTCATAGAGTTGTCCCATAGCCACACATTTATTATCATGGCTGTGTGCTTAGGGTCGTTATCCTGTTGGAAGATGAACCTTCACCCCAGTCTGAGGTCCAGAGCGCCCTTGAGCAGGTTTTCATCAAGGATGTCTCTGTACATTGCTGCATTCATCTTTCCCTTGATCTTGAATAGTCTCCCAGTTCTTGCTGCTGAAAAACATCCCCACAGCATAATGCTGCCACCACCATGCTTCCCTGTAGGGGTGGTATTGGCCAGGTGATGAGCAATGACTGGCTTCCTCCAGACATGACGCTTGCCATTCAGCCAAAGAGTCAATCTTTGTTTCATCAGACCAGAGAATTTTGTTTCTCATGGTCTGAGACTCCCTCAGGTGCCTTTTGGCAAACTCCTGGTGAGCTGTCGTGCCTTTTACTGAGGAGTGGCTTCCATTTGGACACTCTACCATACAGGGCTGATTGGTGGGGTGCTGCAGAAATGGTTGTTCTTCTGGAAGGTTCTCCTCTCTCCACATAGAAACACTAAAGCTCTGTCAGAGTGACCATTGGGTTCCTGGTCACCTCCTTGACTAAGGCCCTTCTCCCCCGATCGAATGGTCCTGGTGGTTCCAAACTTCTTCCATTTATGGATGATGGAGGCCACTCTGCTCATTGGGACCTTCAATGCTTCAGAAATGTTTCCGTACCCCCTTCCCCTGTGTCTCGATACAATCCTGTCTCAGAGGTCTACAGGCAATTCCTTGGACTTCATGGCTTGGTTTGTGCTCGGACATGCACTGTTAACTGTGGGATCCTATATAGACAGGTGTTTTCCAAATCAACTTAATTTACCACATATGGACTCCAATCAAGTTGTAGAAACATCTCCAGGATGATCAGTGGAAACAGGATGCACCTGAGCTCAAATTATGAGTGCCATGGCAAAGGCTGTGAATACACATGTGATTTTTTTCATTTTTCATTTTTAATAAATGTGCAAAGATTTCAAACAAACTTCTTTCATGTTGTCAATATGGGGTATTGTTTTTAGAATTTGGAGGGAAATAATTAATGTAATCCATTTTGGAATAAGGGTGTAACATAACAAAAAAAATTAAGGGCTGTAAATACTTTCTAGATGCACTGTAGATTGCTGTCAAGACCTTGTCTGATCAATCAAAGGAAGTGCTGCTGTGATCCTGGCTCATTAAAGGACATAGTAACAGTCCTAGCCTTTTTTGACTGATAACACAGGAGCGGAATTATTTCTGAGCGTTGTTTTTTGTTAAATGGGATTCTTATGTAACTTAGGGAGTACATACATCATGGGAGTAACAAGGTATTCCTTTTTTTAAAATAATGTCTCTCTAATTTGTGAGTTGTACTCATATGAAAGATACTGATCACTTTTTGTGGATTATTAGAGATTGTTTTATGCCAGAAAGAATGAGTTTCATTACCTGGGATGTTTCAAGTTTGAGGAGCTGTGATGGGTTCAAATATGGCTCCCCCTCATGCAAACACTTTTATGACATGGGTGGAGGAGAGATTTATTTAACCTCAACAGTTGTTTCAGAAACATTGCCTGCTGTGGGGTTTCTTCATAGGTGAAGTGATCGCCATTTGGTGTGAGGGCGCCTCATCTCTGGAATAATTCCATAGTGAGCTAGTAGAAGTGTGATAGTAGAAAATTGGAAATGTAATATGCAACCTATTGAACAACAGATTTAGTTTCTGGACACGTTAGTTAAAGTGATTGTAAGGGTAATTTATTTTTATTTTTTAAATAACAAACATGTCATACTTACCTCCACTGTGTAGCTCGTTTTGCACAGAGTGGCCCCGAACCTGCTCTTCTGGGGTCCCTCGGCGGCTCTTGCGGCTCCTCCCCGCATCAGATAACCCCCTGGGAGAAGCGCTCTCATGGGGGATTACTTGCGGGCGCGATCCCTAGTCCAGCATTCGGCATACATAGAGGCCGAATGCAGGACTCAGCCCTGCCCCCCAGTGCCAGTGTCATTGGATTTGATTGACAGCAGCGGGAGCCAATGGCTGCGCTGCTATCAATCTATCCAATCAAGAGCCGGGAGCCCATGGAGAGAGAGACAGCGCGTCCCCGTCGACTGAATGAAGGGGTTCAGGTAAGTAATACGGGTAGCTGGGGGGCATAGGATGCATTAAGGTGAAAAAACACAAACCTTTACAACCCTTTTAAGATTGACAATGATAAATTTAAAAGAAAAATTGAATTACAAAAGTCACCATCCACCTAATGTCTTTAAATCAATCCTTAGGGCCCAATATAAGTGAGTTACTAGAATAGTGAGTTAACCAAAGGCAAGGGTGGAAAGATTAGAGGAGATGAAAAGGAAACTTTGTGAGAGGAGTTATACAGTTGAAATATAAGAATGAGTATTGAATGAGAGAAAAATCTGATTGAGAAAGAAAGTATGAAGGGACATAATATTAGAAAGCAGGAGTAATGTAACAGGAGTACATATACCTTCTTTTGTGTCTCAATTTAATTACTTGTCAAGGAAAATCTTGTCCCGTATAAATAGACACTGGTATATTTTGGGAGAAAACTGTCCTACTATAGTAGAATTTAACAAGCGACCTATACAGTTGTTTAGGAGGGATCGCACAGTATACATCCAGTTATTGAAATTTGATAATGTACCCTCCATGCAAGTGATTTCCACCTTTTGGGTCTAGCACAGATGTGTTCATTTCTGTGTTTGAATTGTATTTAGTGATGAAAGGGGAGAGTTTTAATCACCCCCAAAAGGGATATTGAATATCATGTCAGTAAACATATGGAATATATATTATTCAGTGTCAGTGTGTGGACATAAATATACGATCAGGGGATTTATTGAACTGAAATACAATTGGTGAGACATTTCATTGATATTGGTCATATGATCTCACAGTTAAAGTATATATCTATCAATCATATCCCCACATTAAGGAGAGATGGGGACTGAGAATTGGTATTAAAGAGGAGAGAAGTGAAATGGATACATGGTTTGAACACCTTACAACCATGGGACCAAATATGAATTTTGATGTACATTTATTTTTATTATTATTTTTGTGATTTGATTTTCTTATACATTGTTATATATTGTCAATACGGATGTAATTGGTATCATATTTGATGTCAGAATGTTAACATGGAGATTGTTCTTCCACATCTTCTCTGTAACAGATGAGTGATGTAAGACCAGTAGTTTAAGATTTCATTCCGGTGAGGCAGTGTCACTTACAGATTTAAAATAATGCACAACATGCTGAGGAGTAGGAAACAATAGGCTTGAGGAAGGGTTTAGTCATTAGACCCAAAACTGTTGTCTGTTTTGTTGTCTTTTTTGAAACTTTGAAACATTGAACATTTGTTTTTCCGGATGAATAAATAAAGAACACGAGTGCTACAGCTTTTTTTGTATTTTTTTGTATGTGGGAACAGCTTCCAGCTGACAGCACCTGAGTTTAAAGAGTAACTGCACTTTTGTGGGAAAAAATAGCAAATGAACAAAAATAATATAACATATACAATTGCTACACAGGTCATTTTGTAATTAAATGTTATTATAAATGTTCCTTTCTTTTCAATCTGCAGCTCTGTAACTTTCTGTAAAATGCAATGCAATATGGCTACCTGGAAGCGTTCTGTACACAGACGTTTTATGGAAGGCCCTTAGAAATGTAATTTCCTGCTTGTGTGATTGGCTTACTTACTAAGTCAGATTTTGGTCATCCCATGCAACAAACATGTTATATTTGTTGAGATACTCCTAAAGGGAAAACAAATCTAAAGGGATTCAGACCCTATCACTTTCCTCATTAGAACCCTCAAGTGCATCTGCTGATTGATAATATAAAGTCACTCCCATTCACATTCACTTTGCACATGGACACAGACAAACAAAGAGCTATTTCTTCAGAATAACAAAAGGTAGGAATCTACAACAAAGTTTGTTAAAATCCTTGCAAAGTATATACTGTAGATCACCCAGAGGGGAATGTTTTTTTCTCAACAAAAGTGGAATAACCCTTTGAATAATTAGTGTGCAGTACATCAGTGTTTGAGCATATGATAATGCTCTTGGCAGTGGCCAATGGTTGCATGGGAGGACAAATATGTAATGATTTTTCTATGCATTTATCTTTGTAATATATGCTAGGCCCTGAGAGCTTGAAACGCGTTGTTACAGTGTTGTTCCTCTTGGGCTACAAAAAGTTTTTTTATTGCATAGGAAGTGCCAATCACTAGCTTCTTTTTTGTACATGTGGATGCAGAACCTATATTGCATATCAACCTCATGGCTGCCAAGATCCAATGCCCAAGTACCCCCAAGCAGGTGAGTAATCCTTACATTGCTGCAGACTGCATCCACCACCACCAAACACCACTGTAGAGGGACCTTTTTAATGGGGAGCATAAAATACATCCACCCCTGGTCACCAAAGTAAAGAGAGCATAAAAAGACTGTCTTGGACTGCCAGCAAAAATGTAGTGTGCCAAATATCTGGTAAAGTGGTATTGAGAAACAGGGGCCTTAATGAATGTATGGGGCCCTGTTATTAAATTAAATGTCTATTATTATTGGTTTTCTTACCTTTCTCTTGATGTGCTCTAATAGATGTTCATGTCCTTGCAAGAAGTACAGATGCTGAAATTCTGTGTCATCTCTCTCTGGCTTTACTAGTCCACCTTGCTCGATGTTCACCACCTTTCTGAAGCCATCTACAAAAAATAAAGAAAAAACACTGTCCTAAAATGTAATTGTGAATGTTTTTGGTGGATTAACTTATTAACTAAATTAAAAAGTTTCTAAATTCCCAGTTATTCAAAGGCCATTGCCTGATGGTTGGACTTGATGTCCTTTTTCAACCTCACCTATTATGTAATTTTGTAACTATAACAGTCAAGTACGTTTTTAGCACTTTTAGTGAAACAGCAGACTTCCTCCTCAGTAATCTCAAAAATAAAACGTAGTAGTGGAGAAGAAGTTTATATGGTAGAGGAAATAATAGAAAGATTTTATGAATACTACATTACAATGTATACATCAACCTTGATGTGTGCAGAGGAAGATATTGAGAAATATCTCAATGATTTGGAGTTTCCTGAACTTATGGAAGAGCAGATCTTAATGTTGGAAGAAGAGATTTCTGAGGAGGAAGTGAGAGAGGCTATCTCACAGATGGCAACTGGGAAATCGCCCGGTCTAGATGGTATACCCTTAGAGCAAGGGTCTCAAACTGGGGCCCTCCAGCTGTTGCAAAATTACAAGTCCCATGAGGCATTGCAAGGCTGACAGCTACAAGCATGACTCCCACAGGCAGAGGCATGATGGGATTTGTAGTTTCGCAACAGCTGGAGGGCTGCCAGTTTGAGACCCCTGCCTTAGAGGTATATTTAAGATATATAGATATTAAAGCACCAGTCTTATCTAGGGTGTATACAGAGGCCTTTGTGCGTGGAGTATTACCAATCTCTATGTACGAGGCTACAGTAGTATTAATATCGAAACTGGATAAAGATCTGAGTGAGTGTGTCTCATATAGACCAATCTCGCTATTAAATATGGATTATAAGATCATAGCCAAAATTCTTGCAAAAAGGTCAAATATGGTTATTACCACTATTATCCATAATGATCAAACAGGATTTATTCCAGGGAAATCAACATCAATTAATATAAGAAGAACGCAAATAGTAGCACAGTTAAAAGAGCATATTCCAAATATATCTGCATTGGCATCCTTGGATATGGTTAGAGCATTTGACTCTATAGAGTGGCCGTTTCTAAGAGTGACAATGAAAAGATTTGGATTTGGAGAAAGATTTATAAAATGGGTGGGTATATTATATAAACAGCCATGGTCAAATTTGCTGGTGAATGGTATGCTATCACCCCCTGTAAAGCTGTATAGAGGGACTAGACAACTCCACAACTGTTTGCAAAAGCGATAGAAGCTTTAGCGTTAAGATTCAGGCAGTCAAAGAAATACAAGGGAATTACTCTAGGGGAAAAAAACTAAGTGTATTGGATTGTATGCAGACAACGTCATATTATATATGTTGGATGCTCAGAGTACATTAAATGAAGCCATGAAGATAATAGAGACAATTGCAGAGTTCTCTGGCCTGAAGATAAATTAGCAGAAATCTGCATTGATGCCATACAGATGGGACACAGGGGGGGTGAGAGCCCCCATTAAAAATAGTACAGTCCTTTAAGTATTTGGGAATTTATATTACCTCACAAGGGAAGGAGGCATTGAAAGCTAATGTATATCCTCTAACAGAGCACATTAAATATAAATTGGGGATATGGTCTAAAATGCCGTTATCAGTAGTAGAAAGAATACATTTGATTAAAAGTATAATAGTCCCTAAATGCTAATATGTGTCTCACATCCGCCAGTTATAAAACCTAAAGTAATATTTAACAAACTGAACTCCCAGTTTATAAAATTCATATGGGCTAATGGAAGATGTAAATTAAAACTAACAACATTGCAATGACCTAAAGCCATGGCAGGTGCGGCTCTGCCGGATATATACTGTACCTATATTATTTAGCAGGCCAATTGAAGCACCTGCAGAAGTGAATAGCTCAGGAGCAGGGAGAGGGAGTGGAGAGGTACTAGATTAAGATCTTAGAGGTAGATGAACTGTTAGTGAGACTAGAGGCACAGGCAGTGAGATTACCAAGGGTAAAAATCCCCATATTAACTCTGGCACGATCAGTATGGAGAGAAACAAAAAAAGTGGTGGGATATACTGATAATCCTTTGGAGATTCCAATCTGGAATAACCCAAACATGGAGCAGTTAAAGATATTCATGGACTGCGAGTTCTGGAAACGGAAGGGAATAGTCACATTGACACAGTTATATAACTATAGAACATTAGGCCTGATTCACACTTATGCATTTTTTGTGCTTTTTGCATTTTGCAGATTTGCACTACAGAACGTGTTCCATAGGAAACCATGTTAAATGGACTGTAGTGCAAATCTGCAAAATGCAAAAAGCACTAAAAATGCATAGGTGTGAATCAGGCCTAACACTCATTTGAATATCTGTTTAAACAGCATGATATCTCATATAAAACATTTTATAAATACTTACAGCTTCGTCATGTGCTACCGTCACAACTAGGTAACCAGAACCCTAAGATATCTAGATTTCCTCTTATAGGAGTACGCAGATCACAGGGCCCTAGAGGACTAATATCTATATTATATACACAGGCTAAAATATGCAGTAGCTCATTGAGAGTAAGAGATAAATGGCAGATTATTATTTCGAATATGACAGATATCTTAGCCCAAGTAGACTATTTGGAATGGGGTGTAGGGCTACATCGAACTGCCTGCGATGTCATCAAGAGGGAGCAGATTTCCTACATTTAATGTGGAACTGTGGAACTGTGAGCACACTTTAAGATATTGGAACCAGGTAATAGGAAAGCTGTCGAATGTGGTGGGCAAATCGATCCCATGTAATGTGGAGGTATGTCTGTTGGGACTATTGGAAGACGAGATATGGCCTAGATATATTACAATCTTACTGCAGGAAACATTATTTTTGGCATGGAAGCAAATAGTGGTAAGGAGGATGCAGGTGGAACCACCTTCGGTAAACCAATGGATGAAAACAGTTAATCAAGTGATACCCTACGAGAAAAGAATAGAGGAGGGATACAAAAATATCATAAGATATGGGACGTATGGAATAATGCACATGCAACTGTGGATAGGAATGAAAGATAAATGGATAAATAAGTGACTGGCAGCAGCCAAAAGAATAAGTAAGATTGGGATATGATAGTAGTGAGAGTGTATAGAAGGTTGTTAGAGGTATGCATGAAATGTAAAAGATATAGACTATATATATATATATATATATATATATAGATGCTGACAACGTAAAAGAAGTTTGTTTGACATTTTTGGAATACATATAGATGTGGTAAAATATATATATATTTTTTAAATAAAATAAAGAGTATAGAAAAAACTATGTAACTATGACTAGATCTTAGTAGCCATAATGACATAATTAATTTGTTAGGGCCTACTCTTAAACAATGACTGGAATATGCATGGCACCTAGACAATTACACTTTCAGTCTTTCCTTTAGTGTACATACTCTACAACCTTTCCTCCGTTGAATATTCCTTTCCTCTCAGAATGTAGACACTGCATGCAAATCATAAAATATTTCCATTCTGTTCTGTACTTACACATATTCAGCTGCCTCACAAAACTTGCCATGTTATTGTGCTTGAAGTACTTGGGTAGAACTTCCTTTGCAAACCTGCCTTGGTCAAAAACATGGAAACTGGTGCCATTCTGGAAGAGAGAATTTGGAAGACATTTAATGGTGCCAGGAACAATATAATATGAAACTGAAAGGAATAAAAGAGTAGTATTGCCTACTAGAAATGTGGATATTAGCATATGTACAGGAAGCTTGTTGCACTGAACAGGAGAAGGCACCTGGAAGTGGTGAGACACTGAGGATGGACCGTGCCGTACTGAGAGGTAGTGGAGCCGGCCGGCAATACAATAGAGCATTTCAACCCAGGGGCAAGGGCGTTGCACTGCAAACTGTGAACATATTTATTGATGAATAAGTATTAATTCCGCGCTAAGGGTCTATAATCTGAAATCTGGCTGCTGCCTTACCTCAACTTCCCCACCCGTAGGTGGAGTCTATAAAGGTAAATCTAAAAGAGAGGTATGTGTGGTGCTGTCCAATACTAGTGTCTATTTTATTAAATAAATACATTCATGTGCATGGTGTCTTTAATTTTAGTGCTAATAAAAATATGTGTTCTAACTGATTTGTGTCACTTATTTATACCATAATACCACTTTATTAGCTAAATAAATCAAGTGAACAAATTAATGCGTGCTGTCCCTTTAAATGTTGCACTGAATGAAAAGTGTGTGTTCTTGTTCAAACCTAATTTCCCCAGTTGTAACATATTTAATAAATACAATTAATACTGGTAAATGTTCAATATGAAAGTATTCTCATACCCAGTAAACAAAAACTCATGTGCAACAAAACAATTCAAAGGTCCATAAATAGATTTAAAAATCATAAGTCCATATAAACTCTTCTAATCCAAAGTGGATGGTGCTTAAATATTCATGCATGTATAACCGCCTGGTGAATAAGTGAAATTACTCGTGTTCCCCCCTCCAGGTCTGTGCTCACCAGATGGTTAAGCCCCTGCAGGGGTTAAAGTAATCAAATATGATGCTCCAAATGCCTTTGGATGGTATCTGATATCTCATCCTCCTCTTCACAGTATATAGTCAGTGGATGTGCTCATATGGATGGGTGAACAGAAAACGCATCTCGTAGCGTAATTCCGTTTTTGCATTTATTCTTATAAAAGCCAAAAACGCACTTACATGAAAGAGGAAAGATAAATTGCATGCAAAATACAATGCGGCCGGGATGACCTGGAAGTGACGCAATGATGTTCCAAGCCCTGCCCTACACGTTTTGTCAGAGTGACGTCTTAAGGAGCTTGTGAGATAGATTAAAGTAATAAAGGGGTTTACACTATAATGCCCCGTACACACGGTCAAATTTTCCAACGGAAAATGTTCGATGGGAGCTTTTTGTCGGAAATTCCGACCATGTGTAGGCTCCATCGGAATTTCCGTCACACAATATTTGAGATCTGGATCTCAAATTTTCCGACAACAAAATCCGTTGACAGAAATTCCGATCGTGTGTACACAATTCCGACGTACAAAGTTCCACGCATGCTCGGAATCAAGCAGAAGAGCCGCACTGGCTATTGAACCTTAATTTTTCTCAGCTCGTCATACGTGTTGTACGTCACCGCGTTCTTGACGTTCAGAATTTCCAACAAGCTTTGTGTGACCGTGTGTATGCAAGACAAGTTTGAGCCAACATCCTTCGGAAAAAATCCATAGATTATTTTGTCGGAATGTCCGATCAATGTGCTATCGTGTGTATGCGGCATTAGAGTTCTCTTTCCTCTATTTTATGAAAACGGTTATTTTGGAGTGGAAAAGCTGCTGCTCTGGGTATATTAACCCCTTGGGGGAAAAAACGCATTAAGATCATACTCTTCACAGAGGGGTCATGGTCATCTGGTGAGTTCTCGGGTGTGGTGGTGATGCATGGTGGAGGATTAACAGCACAGAAGAGAGAATTTATACTCAGAGCACCATATGAAATGATATCACTTATTGTTTTATACACAGGCAGTATTGGATAGTACTTGGATACTTTGCACAAGAGTTGTTATGTTAGAGCACATGAACAAAAATACTGATTTGCACATGGAAGAGCATTTAAACACTTTACACAAGAACTGTTAAAGGAGACTTCATAAAAGGATTATTCAGTTCATAAATAGATTTTTGCTGGATTTTGACGATTTAAAGAGCTTTATGCACAGGAGCACATATGCACACAAGCACTTTATATGAATGTTGTCATTTATAATACTTCACACAGTTATCCTGTAGTATATATGTTGCACTATAATTTATGATACTAGTTCTAGGGTATTATCGAGCGCTGTGTACTGAGGTCTAAATAGTTAATAGAACATTTATTGTGTTTTACACAGCAGCTGTCATTATACAAGAGTTGTAGAGCGGGTACTATCAGTTTATATAGTTCTGTGACAAGAAGTACAAATAACATATTAGTAGACTTACTATATTACAAGGCATTAGTATTGTATTATCAACCATAACTATAAGAATACCATTACATGCTCATAACAAATACGGTTCTGCTAGTGTCAAATACACTGCAGGCATAAAAAAACAGTACTACAAACTACTGTACATCATGTCTTTATGCACTCCCTAAGGTAAACAATAAAGAAGTTCCTCTAAAGATGGCTATACCGCATGTAGTGCTACCACTATAGGAGCCACTTGAGTATTACCTAGATAGTCCTTACTTCTTCACTGGCAGCCAGGTACACACACTTAGGCTTGATGTAGTCAAAGACCAGTCTAGGGGTGTTGTTTGGTAGGTTTTTTTTTGAGGAACTTGGATAAGGTAGGGTGTTTGTAGTAGGACACTCCAGAACAAAACTTTTCACAACTTAAGGACTCTAGCTGATCTAGAATTGACTAGTAGGTGAAGTCCCTTGCTGGGAGCAGATTGCAGACTTCTCCTGCGTAGCAGTGAAGGAATAAAGAGTATGAGCATAGTCTGTTGTAGTAAGGGACACGTAGACAAAGCTATTCAGGTCACTAACCAGTGATCTCTTTAGTTGGACCCTCGGCTAACTGTACTAACACCAAAAAGAAACGGCCCCTAGATCTTTGGTCTGTACTCACAGGAGTACCAGGCCCACTCCATTTTAGTTTCAGGCCCTCAGGTCGCCCACCTGAGGCCGCATGGCAGCAGGTGCCAGGGAAGGCAAGCCTGCCTCACCCCTGGCTGGTGCACTCTACCCAGAGCTCAAGTGTTCTCTGAATATATAGGCCAATCCCAGCATGCTCAGGAGCACCTCCCCTGTAATTGTCCAAGTCTGCTACATACTCATGATGCCTATTTGCCTAACTCCCACCCATGTTGTGGGCGGCACAGTGGTGTAGTGGATAGCACTTAAGCCTAGCAGTAAGAAGGGTCGCTGGTTCGAACCCCAACCATGAAACTACCTGCCTGGAGATTGCATGATCTCCCTGTGCCTGCGTGGGTTTCCTCCGGGTACTCCGGTGCCCCGGGCCCACAGCTGATTCATCTCCTCGCTTCTCTCTCTGGCTCACAAAAGGCAATTTGACCACACTAGTGATTAGAATATCTAACAAATGTTCTTAACTATTTGACGACCGCCAACAGTACATTTACTGCTGGTGGGAAGCTTCCCAAGGCACTGTGGCGCATCCCCTTGGGGTCCCCAGCAGCATGATCTACTCGGGACACAGCAGATTGCGTTACTCAGTATTGGGTCATTGTGAGCAACCTAGAGACCAACAGTTCAATGGAATCCATTCATGACATAATTGTTTACTACTGTATGTGATCTGTGACTGGCCACCAGTGATTACATGGTACCTGGGCCAATCACAGCACCCTGTACCATGTGATAGCTGTGGGTCAACCACAGCATCACAATTGCAAGCCAAGGCGGTTGATTTACTAAAGCTGGAGAATGCAAAATCTGTTGCAGCTGTGCACTGTAGCCAATCAGATTCTAACTTCAGCTTGTTCAATTAAAGTGTTTCTAAAGGCAGAAGTTTTATGTATCCTAATGCATTCTATGCATAAAAAAAACCTCTGTGTGCAGCAGCCTCCCTCAGCCCCCCTAATACTTACCTGAACCCCATCTAGATCCAGCGATGTTGCAGGAGGGTCTCGGCTGCCGGGGACTCCCCTCCTTATTGGCTGAGACAGCAGTGTGGCACCATTGGCTCCTGCGGCTGTCAAAGTCAGTCAGCCAATGAGGGGAGAAACGGGTCAGGCCGGGCAGCAGCTCCATGTCTAAACAGACACAGGGAGCTGTGGGTCGGCTCAGGTGCCCTCATGACAAGCTGTTTGCTGTGGGGGCACTCAACAGGAAGGAGGGGCCAGGAGCGCTGAAGAGGGACCCAAGAAGAGGAGGATCTGGGCTGAAAAACTAAAAAAAAACGAGACTTTAGTATTTGATTGGATCTGATTGGTTTCTATGTAGAGCTGCAGCAGATTTTGCACTCTTCAGTTTTAGTAAATCAACCCAAAAGAGTCATGAATGTAACAAGCAATCAGAAAGAGCAATAAGCAACAAGAAAATAAAATACACGATCACTGCCCCCCCCTCCCCAAATTACTCGGATGGCAGCATGTAAAAAAAAAAAATTGTCAAAAAGGAAAAAGAGTTTAGAAAATGTAATAAAATGATATATATATATATATCTATAGATATATATATATATAGATCTATCTATATAGATATATATAGATATAGATATAGATCTATCTATCTATCTACCTATATCTATATATATATATCTATATATATATATATATATATATATATATATATATATATATATGTATTTATTTGTATAAAATTACAACTTCAAAAAACCAAGCCTCTTACTAACTACCTTGGACTGTCTACTTTCCAGAACGATGGGGGTTCTGGCATTGTAGGTCTTCAAGAAATGAGATAGGCAGTCATTGCATCATATACTCTGATCTGAGTTAGGCACCTTTCACACTGAGGCCGCAACAGGGTGCTTTTAAACCCTTCTTTAGCACTAAAGCTCCGGTGGCCCCAGTGTGAAAGTGGCCCTATTATTACAGAGGAAATGTAGCAGACTACATTTTGGCCTAAATTTATGAAGATAGGGTTTTTATTTGCAAATTTTTATAATAGAATCTAAGAGAAACATATTTTTTTTCCAAATTTTTGGTATTTTTTCACTTATATAGTAAATACAAAACCCAGTGATGATTAAATACTGTCAAAAGACAGCTCTCTTTGTGTAAAAAAAAAAAAAATGATATACATTTCATTTGGGTACAATGTTGCCAGTTAAAGGGGTTGTAAACCCTTGTGTTTTTTCACCTCAATGCATCCTATGCATTAAGATGAAAAAACTTCTGGCAGTCACCGCCCCCCGTTTTACTTACCTGAGCCCCATATTTCCCTCGGCGGAGACGGGCTGTCCCTTTCTGCACGGGGTCCCGGCTCTTGGTTGGATAGATTGATAGCAGCGCAACCATTGGCTCCTGCTGCTGTCAATCAAATCCAATGGAACAGGCATCGGGGGCGGGGCCGAGTCCAGCATTCGTGTCTATGGATGCTGAATGCTGGACTCGAGAGCGTGCCTGCAAGGTAACCCCCTGGGTGAGAGCTTCTCCTAGGGGGTTACCTGATGTGAGGAGGAGCCGCGAGAGACTCCAAGGGACCCCAGGAGTCAAGGATCGGGGCCACTCTGTGCAAAACGAGCTGCACAGTGGAGGTAAGTATGATATATTTGTTATTTTAAATAAAAAAAAAAAAACTAGCCTTTACAATCACTTTAACCGCTTCCAGACCAGCAGCCGCAGTTATACTCCCGAGCCGTCGTAGCTGTAGGTCGGCTCTTTAAGACGCCTCTGGCGGTGTGCGCCCAAAGCGTGTCCCCGGTGCGAGTGTCCGTGGGCGCAATGACCGCCGGGCACCCACGATTGCTCGTTACAGAACGAGAACAGTGAGGTGTGTTTGTAAACACACACATCCCAGTTCTTTCAGGGGAGTAGAGACAGATCGTGTGTTCATACTAAGTATGAACACCGATCTCTCTCTCTTCCTAGACAGTCCCATCTCCCCTACAGTTAGAACACACCTAGGGAACACAGTTAACTCCTTGATCGCCCCCTAGTGTTAACCCCTTCCCTGCCAGTGACATTTATACAGTAATAAGTGCATTTTTATTGCACCGATCGCTGTATAAATTTCACTGGTCCCAAAAATGTGTCAAAAGTGTCCGATTTGTCCGCCGCAATATCGCAGTCCCGATAATAATAATAAATAAATGAATTTTAAAAAATAATAATAATAAAAATGCCATAAATCTATCCCCTATTTTGTAGAAGCTATAGCTTTTGCGCAAACCAATCAATATACGCTAATTGCGATTTTTTTTTACCAAAAATATGTAGAAGAATACATACAAACTGAGGAAATTTTTTTTTTTAAATTTGGGATATTTATTATAGCAAAAAGTAAAAGATATTGGGGGTTATTTTCTAAAGGCAAATCTACTTTGCACTACAAGCGCACTTGAAAGTGCACTTGGAAGTAAAGTCGCTGTAGATCCGAGGGGGACATGCAAGGAAAATAAAAAACAGCATTTTAGCTTGCACATGATTGGATAATAAAATCAGCAGAGCTTCCCCTCATTTCAGATCTACCCCTTAGATTTAGAACAACTGCACTTTCAAGTGCACTTTCAGTGCAAAGTGGATTTGCCTTTCGTAAATAAATAATTGTGTTTTTTTTCAAAACTGTCGCTCTTCCTTTGTTTATAGCGCAAAAAATAAAAACCACAGAGGTGATAAAATACCACTAAAAGAAAGCTTTATTTGTTGGAAAAAAAGGACGGCTATTTTGTTTGGGTACAGCGTCGAACGACCGCGCAATCGTAAGTTAAAGCGACGCAGTGCCGTATTGCAAAAAATGGCCTGGTCATTGAGCAGCCAAATCTTCTGGGGCTGAAGTGGTTAAAGTAGCACAGTCACATAGTTACATAGTAGGTGAGGTTGAAAAAAGACACAAGTCCATCAAGTCCAACCTATGTGTGTATTACATTGTATATCCCTGTATGTTGCGATCATTCAGGTGCTTATCTAATAGTTTTTTGAAACTTTTAAACTATTGATGCCCCCCTGCTGAAACCACCGCCTGTGGAAGGAAATTCCACATCCATGCCACTCTTACAGTAAAGAACCCTCTACGCAGTTTAAGTTTAAACCTCTTTTCTTCTAATTTTAATGAGTGGCCCGTGTCTTATTGAACTCCCTTCCGCAAAAAAGTTGTATCCCTATTGTGGGGTCACCAGTACAGTATTTGTAAATTGAAATCTTATCAATCTTAATCAAGCGTCTCTTCTCCAGAGAGAATAAGTTCAGTGCTCACAACCTTTCCTCATAACTAATATCCTCCAGACCCTTTATTAGCTTATATATAAAAACTGTGCTAAAAATTAAAAGTCCATAATATATGACATCAAGGAAAAAATTAGTGTCCTTTAAGAGCATAAACACCACCACTGTGCGCCTATAGATATTAGTGCTACTCCACCGTAGCTGTTGATTCAGCTTACCAGACGGCAAGCTTAAAAAGGCAAATGGCTATAGCCCAGCCAAGGCCTTTAAGCTTGCTGGCGCTCCTGGTGTTCAGATGGCGGGGGGTAAATCTCCAGGCTCACTCGCGGTGTCCACGTATCCATGTACTCCAATGGAAACGCAGGTTGCTCAGAGGAAAGAAAGACTAGCCATAGTGTAATACCATCTAAATATTTATTATAAAAACATGTAGTCACTCACAGTAAAAACAGCAGAGTTGCGCATACGAAAGCCGGCCGGCATACAAGATAAGCGGAGCCCGTTCTCCTACTTCAAGAGCGTGGTGACGTTAGTGCGTGGGAAGGTACACACTGACGTCACCACACTCTTGAAGTAGGAGAACGGGCTCCGCTCATCTTGTATGCCGGCCGGCTTTCGTATGCGCAACTCTGCTGTTTTTACTGTGAGTGACTACATGTTTTTATAATAAATATTTAGATGGGCCCCATCAGGGTTGCCAGCCTCAATAAAACCAGGGGCAGTATGTAAAAATCTGTGTTTTTTTAAAAATCCCAAGATTATAGCTGCCCCGCCTCTCTAGTACCTTTTCAGTGTGTGTATGTGTATTCTGTGTGTGTATACTGTGTGTGTATATTGTGTGTCTGTGTGTGTATACTGTGTGTGTGTTTGTGTATACTGTGTGTCCCCATAATCTATTGCCTGGGGGCCCCATAATCTCCTACTGCCTGGGGGCCCCATAATCTCCTATTGCCTGGGGGCCCCATAATCTCCTATTGCCTGGGGGGCACCATAATCTCCTATTGCCCGGGGGCCCAATGAGTTGTCAGTCCGCCCCTGGAGACCCTAAGGTAAGTGAAAGTGCAGCTGAAAAAGATAAAGTCTACTGCCCTAGCAGGCAGGTCTGTGCTGTGTGGCAGAGATGTGTTGATCTCAGGACTGGATTTATGGAAATACATTTCTTTTTCAGGTATAACAGCTCTCCTACATGTATTTCATCTGTGTGGTCAGCATTTTTCCTGTAGTTTAGCTTTAAAAAACAATGAAAATTCAAATAATTACTACATGTATATTTTTTTAATGCAGACAGCCTACTACTGTGTCTGTTGGACAAAATCTGCAGCATACAAATACAATGACCTGTGCTAGGATCAGTCATCTGTGGGTAGTCGAGTTATTATAACACATTGACACAGGCCATCAGGTTTATAAAAGTTCATTTTGTACTAACTGGCAGATACTACAGACCAACCCACATCAAGTAGCTAAATACCTAGAGGCTATATGCCAGCTCATAAACTTCAAATAAAAAAAGTCTTGCAAAAGCACCTGTGGTTGTACTCTATGACTCTAATGCCACGTACACACGATCGGAAATGCCGCCAGCAAAACTCCGATGAGAGCTTTTTGTCGGAAATTGTGATCGCGTGTATGCTCCATCGGTCTTTTGCTGGCGGAATTCCAGCCAGCAAAAGATCATGTTCTCTATTTTTCGGTCGGGAAAAGTTCCTATCCGAAAATGCGTTTGTCTGTATGCAATTCGGACGCGCAAAAAATCACGCATGCTCGGAAACAATTTAATGCATGCTCGGAAGCAATCAACTTCGCGCTGGAAATCACCGCTGCGAGGCTGTGCTTCTCGCGCTCGCCGCCCCCACGAGATGCAGCTTATCCATAGGAATGTATTGGGGGCGGCCAGCGGGAGGAGCGACATAGCTCGGCGCTGGCTCCCGCGACGGGGCTCGTGGTTGTCAATCTCGCCGCTAACAGCGGCGAGATTGACACAATATCGGCGGCACCTACTGTGCATCACCGCGTTCTTGGCGGTCGAAAGTTCCGAGAACTTTTGTGTGACCGTGTGTATGCAAGGCAAGCTTGAGCGGAATTCCATTAGAAAAACCATCCATGTTTTTTCTGATGGAAATTCCGATCGTGTGTACGCGGCATTCCAGACAAAACAGAATGTGCCTTCTTGTTGGAAAGCTACCAATGTAAAGGGTATATCCACCAAATGAAAACTTTGTAAGATAGAATGTAAGCTACACCTAACAACATAAAATGTATTTCTGTAATCCAGGTCCTTTGATATTTCCATTTTACTTATGTCCAGTAGTAAGATTCATGAGCTGCTGATGAGTAGCAGTTCATAGATGGAACACCTGCACTCTGTATGTTACATAATCCAGATTTGTGCACTACAGTGCTTTGAAAAAGTATTCACACCCCTTGAAATTCTTCACATTTTGTCATGTTGCAACCAAAAACGTAAATGTATTTTATTGGGATTTTATGTGATAGACCAACGCAAAGTGGCACACAATTGTGAAGTGGAAGGAACATGATAAATGGTTTTCCAAATTTTTTTACAGATAAATATGTGAAAAGTGTGGCGTGCATTTGTATTCAGCCCCCTTTACTCTGATAACCCTTTCTAAAATCTAGTGGAACAAATTTCCTTCAGAAGTCAGCTAAATAGTAAATAGAGTCCACCTGTGTGTAATTTAATCTCAGTATAATTACAGCTGTTCTGTGAAGCCCTCTGAGGTTTGTTAGAGAACTTTAGTGAACAAACAGCATCATGAAGGCCAAGGAACACACCGGACAGGTCAGGGATAAATTTGTGGAGAAGTTTAAAGCAGGGTTAGGTTATAAAAAAATATCCCAAGCTTTGAACATCTCACAGAACACTTAATCATAGAAGCAGCCAAGAGGCCCATGGTAACTCTGGAGGAGATTCAAAGATCCACAGCTCAGGTGGGAGAATCTGTCCACAGGACAACTATTAGTCGTGCACTCCACAAATCTGGCCTTTATGGAAGAGTGGCAAGAAGAAAGCCATTGTTGAAAGAAAGCCATAAGAAGTCATGCTTGAAGTCTGCGAGAAGCCATGTGGGAAACACAGCAAACATGTGGAAGAAGGTGCTCTGGTCAGATGAGACCCAAATTGAACTTTCTGGCCTAAAAGCAAAATGCTATGTGTGGCGGAAAACTAACACTGCACAGCATCCTGAACACACCATCCCCACTGTGAAACATGGTGGTGGCAGCATCATGTTGTGGGGATGCTTTTCTTCAGCAGGGACAGGGAAGCTGGTAGGAAGATGGATGGAGTCAAATACAGGGCAATCTTATGCCTCGTACACACGATCGGACTTTCCAGCAGACTTGGTCCGACGGTCTTTCCGCCGGACTTTCGCCGGAGTTACGGCAGACTTTCAGAATGAACGAACTTGCCCACACACGGCCAAGTCCGTTCATTTTGAACGTGACTCGGGTACGACGGGACTAGAAAAGGAAGTGAATCTCGCCGCTTTTATCGGCGAGATTGACACCATGCGAGCCCCTTCGCGGGGCATACCAGGCCCTTAAGTCTGGTATGGATTATAAAGGGAACCCCCTACGCTGAAAAAACAGTGTAGGGTCCCCCCTAAAATCCATACTAGACCCGGATCTGAGCACGCAGCCCGGCTGGTCAGGAAAGGGGGTGGGGACGAGCGAGCCCCCCCCCCCCCGAACCATACCAGGCCGCATGCCCTCAACATGGGGGGTGGGTGCTTTGGGGGGGGCGCCCTGCGGGGCCCCCCATCCCAAAGCACCTTGTCCCCATGTTGATGAGGACAAGGGCCTCTTCCCGATAACCCTGGCCGTTGGTTGTCGGGGTCTGCAGGTGGGGCGCTTATCAGAATCCGGGAGCCCCCTTTAATAAGAGGGCCCCCAGATCCCGGCCCCCCACCCTATGTGAATGAGTATAGGGTACCCCCCTCCCCCAAAGCACCCCCCCCATGTTGAGGGCATGCGGCCTCGAACGGTTCAGGAGGGGGGGCGCTCGCTCGTCCCCACCCCCTTTCCTGACCGGCCGGGCTGCGTGCTTGGATCGGGGTCTGATATGGATTTTAGGGGGGACCCTACCCCTTAAAATCCATACAAGACCTAAGGGCCTGGTATGCCCCGCACTTGCCGCAATAGGAAAATTATTTGTTTTTTCTATTGCGGCGAGCGCGAGATGCAATACCCTGTACGTCGGACCAGCATACAGACGAACGGACTTTCCCTCAGGAACGAAGTCCGGCGGACTAAGATTTGAAACATATTTCAAATCTAGGTACGGTGGACTTTTGGGAAAAAAAAGTCCGCCGGAGCCTACACACGAATTGGATTGTTTGGCGGACTCTGGTCCACCGGACCAAGTATGCCGGAAAGTCCGCTCGTGTGTACGCGGCATTATGCCCCGTACACACGGTCGGACTTTGTTCGGACATTCCGACAATAAAATCCTAGGATTTTTTCCGACGGTTGTTGGCTCAAACTTGTCTTGCATACACACGGTCACACAAAGTTGTCGGAAAATCCGATCGTTCTATACGCGGTGACGTAAAACACGTACGTCGGGACTATAAACGGGGCAGTGGCCAATAGCTTTCATCTCTTTATTTATTCTGAGCATGCGTGGCACTTTGTCTGTCGGATTTGTGTACACACGATAGGAATTTCTGACAACGGATTTTGTTGTCGGAAAATTTGATCTCCTGCTCTCCAACTTTGCGTGTCGGAAAATCCGATGGAAAATGTCCGATGGAGCCCACACACGGTCGGAATTTCCGACAACACGCTCCGATCAGACATTTTCCATCGGAAAATCCGACCGTGTGTACGGGGCATTAGAAGAAAACCTGTAATGCCGCGTACACACGAGCTGACTTTTTGACCGGACTGGTCCGACGGACCGAGTCCGGTGGACAATTCGTCCGTGTGTGGACTTCATCGGACCTGCAGCTGACTTTTTCGGTCGAAAATCTGATGAACTTTAGATTTGGAACATGTTTCAAATCTTTCCGACGGACTCGGGCTCGTCTGTATGCTAGTCTGACGGACAAAAATTGACGCTAGGGCAGCTATTGGCTACTGGCTATTAACTTCCTTATTTTAGTCCGGTCGTACGACATCAAGTACGAATCCGTCGGACTTTGGTGTGATCGTGTGTAGGCAAGTCCGTTCGTTGGGAAAGTCCGTCGGAAGTCCGCCGAAAGTCCGTCGGACCAGTGCGGTTGAAATGTCCGCTCGTGTGTACGCGGCATAAGAGTCTGCAAAAAACTTGAGACTGGGGCGGAGGTTCACCTTCCAGCAGGACAATGACCCTAAACATACAGACAGAGCTACAATGGAATGGTTTAGATCAAAGCATATTCATGTGTTAGAATGGCCCAGTCAAAGTCCAGACCTAAATCCAATTGAGAATCTGTGACAAGACATGAAAATTGCTGTTCACAGACACTCTCCATCCAATCTGACAGAGCTTGAGATATTTTGCAAAGAAGCATGAACAAAAATGTCACTCTCTAGCTGTGCAAAGCTGGTAGAGACATCCCCAAAAAGACTTGCAGCTGTAATTGCAGAGAAAGGTGGTTCTACAAAGTATTGACTCAGGGGGCTGAATACAAATGCACGCCACACTTTTCAGATATTTATTTGTAAAAAATTTGAAAAACATTTATCATTTTCCTTCCACTTCACAAATATGTGCCACGTATTATGTTATGTGCTAAAGCCCGCTGTTGGCTGACAGCACAGATCCGATCCAGGCTGGGGAAAAATCGCAATCATACGGTCAGGATCCACCCAGAACCCTAGACCAGTACCTGGTTCAGCCTTTCATTTTTCTAATCATTTGTCACTCAGCTATTAGTGATACCTAATTAATGTATATGGTGATTGATTGTCATTATATCATTTAATTGCTTTACCTTTTAGATAATCATTATTTAATTTCATCACCATTTAGATAATCATTTTTCAGCAAACGCATGAATATATTTTGCTTTATAGTGAGCCCCTGAGAGCCTGAGCCTCTCCCGTCCCCACCACAGTCCAGCACTCCAGTGAGTGGAGGGGAGGGGGAGTAGAGAGCCGGTGACTGACAGTCTCCAGCTCTCTGCTCACGGAGCACTGGGAAACGAGCGATCAGTGGTGTTAGATCGCTTGGTTCTCAGCCTTAGAGGCACTGGGGAACAGATGCAGCATTGGACCGATGCTGCATCCACCTAGGTAAATATGATATAAAAAAAAAAAAGAAATAACTTCACTTTTAAGTGACTCGTTTGCCTTAAAGGATAAATTTACCTTTGGGAATATGTTACATTTTCCAGCCATTTTTTAGGGTGGAACATGTAACATGTTCCCACTACTTCAGCCACTCCCTGATTACCCCCTCCCTATGACAGCAGTATGGGGAGAAGTTCCCCATACATGCTGTAATTTTGTGAAAAGAGCGTGGCTGTGCAGGGCTCCGCCCACATGACCGCGTCAGACATTCACAGAGTTCTGGGAATGAATGAACTACAAGTACGGACATCCTTTGCGACTGGTCACTTGTAGTTCTCAATGAACTATTACGGTGCTGTTGAGCGCTGTGGAAGTTCATTGATTCTTCCTGTCAGTGTGAAACTGCATGCCTGTACAATGTATGGGGGCAGACAGCTTACACTGACAGTCTGCAGGAGACCTGCTGATTGCTGCTGTAATGCTTTTCAGGCTCCTACAAAAAGCAAATAGTTAATGCATTTTTTTTTAACTGCAAAAAATGTTTTTTTTTTTAAAGTTGAACTTATTCTTGAAAGCACACGTTCTTACAAAACAAAAAAAAAACATAATATTGTAGTGCTGACCTCCTGAGCACGGGGGAAAAAATGTTTTTGGCCTTTAGTTCTACTTAAAGTAGAGGTACATTTTAAGAGATACATTTGGAATTATCTGTAAAGAAGATGAAATTCAAATAACTAAAGATTCTGGCTAGGGGCTAAAAACTGAATTGTGTTCTTTGACTATTTCGCTTATAAAAGTATTTCATAACTGATTTAAGTTCACCTTGTGACCAAGATACATTCTTGGTCACAAGCCAGTACAACTCAATGAGCAAGAACGAGACTGATGACAACCGAAGACAAACAAGAATGTCTTTACCGAAAAATTTGCACACAGGACATGGCCGATAAAATGGCTGATAAAACTGCAGTAGCATTTCTTGACTTTGACCACAAAAACATGACTCACATTGCTCCATTTAAATACACTGAGATAGCAGCTTGTGTAATAAAACCAAATTCCCTCAGAGATAATGTACCCACTTTTTTTCTGGTAATGCAGAGTGCAGAGTTCATGGGTGTGCTACGTGCAGAGTTCAGGGGTGCGCTGCATACAGAGTGCAGAGTTCATGGGTGTGCTACGTGCAGAGTTCAGGGGTGCGCTGCATACAGAGTGCAGAGTTCATGGGTGTGCTATGTGCAGAGTTCAGGGGTGCGCTGCATACAGAGTGCAGAGTTCATGGGTGTGCTATGTGCAGAGTTCAGGGGTGCGCTGCATACAGAGTGCAGAGTTCATGGGTGTGCTATGTGCAGAGTTCAGGGGTGCACTGCATACAGAGTGCAGAGTTCATGGGTGTGCTATGTGCAGAGTTCAGGGGTGCGCTGCATACAGAGTGCAGAGTTCAGGTGTGCGCTACACACAGAGTGGAGCGTTCAGCCTTCTTCCACAACTGTTTACTTCTGCATCCCTCATCCACATCTCACTTTCACCCCTCATCCCAGCTGGCTCTAGGACCTCCCCTCACACTGTAAATGGCTCCGCCTCTCAAACTTGCAGGGAGATCATCCAGTAGGGTGTCAGAATCTGCACTGCACCCCAGGCACCCACATCTCCCTTGCCCCCATCCGTACTCAGTGGGAGCCACTCAGGAGACCAGATTTGTGAGAGCTGCTGAGAGACAAGCTGTCACTTGTAAACACAGAAGTGAACACAGAAGTGATAGTGCTGAGCAGGGTGCAAAGGACTTGAGCCAGAGGTGGTGGAACTGAGTTCCACCAAGTTCCAGCTGACAAAAAGCTCTGGGGCTCGGGTCACAGAGGATGCACTCAGATCCCACCCAGGTGTATTACAACAGCAAATTATTATTCGCTGTTGAAACACTGATCCCCAGTGTCCTAATGCTTTTTATTTTTTGTTATCCCTAATAAAAAGATTAAAACATAAAAGGGAATATATACTATTTTTTATTTTTTTTTTAGATATACAGTACATATACGGAAATTAGCTGCATGTAATAATCTTATCAATAATTACATATTTTACAAGCATTGTTTCTATGTGTAATTTGTAATTATAGATTTATTTAGGGGAAGCCATATTTGCGCAATCTATATAGGCTTCTTGCCTTGTAGTGCTGCACTATGGTTGTGAGTGGTTGTACAGATATATTATGGCCTGCGATCATCTTCCTTGTTTTGTTTTAATGGCCTGCTTTAGATCATGCTACAGCATTTCAATGGGATAAATGCCAGGAGGACCCTTTTCTATTTTAAAATCTGAAGTTTCTTCACACATATGCTAAAAGTGGACACTTGATGGGCATTTCTAATGGCTACAAAGTCCCCCCAAATTGTTTGTCCCGAAGGGCTCAGTTTGGTGCATACATATCCTTTTGCTATGTCATGGTTAGACATTTAGTTCAATGCCTTTCCCTAACAGGTAATAGCAGCACAGACCAGACAAGAGAACAGACCAGACAAGATCTGGGATGCCTCTAAAAAGAGGGTATACGCCCTCCCCAAAAAAAAAATGACATGCCAAATGTGGCATGTCAGGGGGTCACCATCACTTAAAGCGGAAGTTCCATTTTTGTGTGGAACTCGGCTTTAAGAGTACCTGTCACTATATGGTGTATTGGTATGTTTATTCCACTACATGAGGATAATTTATTGTATGATTTTATCCTTTGTGTGGTTATACAATCAGGTCCATAAATATCGGGACATCGACACAATTCTAATCTTTTTGTCTCTATACACCACCACAATGGATTTGAAATGAAAATAACAAGATCTGCTTTAACTGCAGACTTTCAGCTATAATTTGAGGGTATTTACATCCAAATCACGTGAATGGTTTAGGAATTACAACAGTTTGTATATGTGCCTCCCACTTTTTAAGGGATCAAAAGTAATGGGACAATTGGCTGCTCAGCTGTTCCATGTCCAGGTGTGTGTTATTCCCTCATTATCCCATTTACAAGGAGCAGATAAAAGGTCCAGAGTTCATTTCAAGTGTGCTATTTGCATTTGGAATCTGTTGCTGTCAACTCTCAATATGAGATCCAAAGAGCTGTCACTATCAGTGAAGCAAGCCATCATTAGGCTGAAAAAACAAAACAAACCCATCAGAGAGATAGCAAAAACATTAGGTGTGGCCAAATCAACTGTTTGGAACATCCTTAAAAAGAAAGAACGCACCGGTGAGCTGAGCAACACCAAAAGACCCGGAAGACTACAGAAAAAATCTGTGGTGGATGACCGAAGAATTCTTTCCCTGGTGAAGAAAACACCCTTCACCACAGTTGGCCAGATCAAGAACACTCTCCAGGAGGTAGGTGTATGTGTGTCATAGTCGACAATCAAGAGAAGACTTCACCAGAGTGAATACAGAGGGTTCACCACAAGATGTAAACCATTGGTGAGCCTCAAAAACAGGAAGGCCAGATTAGCGTTTGCCAAACAACATCTAAAAAAGCCTTCACAGTTCTGGAACAACATCGTATGGACAGATGAGACCAAGATCAACTTATACCAGAGTGATGGGAAGAGAAGAGTACAGAGAAGGAAAGGAACTGCTCATGATCCAAAGCATACCACCTCATCAGTGAAAACTGAAAGGAAAATGCCCCAAGAACAAGCAGGAACTGAAGACAGTTGCAGTAAAGGCCTTGCAGAGCATCACCGGGGATGAAACCCAGCGTCTGGTGATGTCCATGTGTTCCAGACTTCAGGCTGTAATTGACTGAAAAGGATTTGCAACCAAATATTAAAAAGTGAAAGTTTGATGGATGATTGTTAATCTGTCCCATTACTTTTGGTCCCTTAAAAAGTGGGAGGCACATATACAAACTGTTGTAATTCCTACACCATTCACCTGATTTGGATGTAAATACCCTGAAATTAAAGCTGAAAGTCTGCAGTTAAAGCACATCTTGTTTGTTTCATTTCAAATCCATTGTGGTGGTGTATAGAGCCAAAAAGATAAGAATTGTGTCAATGTCCCAATATTTATGGACCTGACTGTATGTTATGCACTATATTCATAGTCATAAGCATATGAGAGTTAGCACTGACCTTTTCTATGTTCTAATTGATTGTTAGGTGATTTATTCCACTTGTTGAAGGGGCAGCTTTCACTCAACATTTTACTTTATTTGTACTTGATTGGCGCCATGTTTCGTTTATTGGATTACATGTTTCTTTTACCGTTTACTCTTTCCGTTTTGTTATATTTTCTTTGTAAATGTTTTCTTGCACAGTCTTTCTTTTCTTTAAAATAATATTTAAAAGACCATTACACTTAATCTCTGAATGCTGTAATCAGACCTTTAGAAAATGTTTCCTCGGTAGAGAGCTATCATATCTGATATCACTGTTACATTCCTGTCTGAATGTGGTAGTGAATGTCACAGACATTTCCCAAAGGGCGGAATTACAACAGCAGATGCTCTGAATGATGCGTGTTTCCATTAAAACATGTGGTGATGGCTAGTCTGTGTGTTTGTGTGTGTAAAAGGTTAACTGCAAAGTTAAGAGAGAAGTATGAGCCTCTAACACCGTGATTCGAGCGATTGAACACTGCCGATCGCTCGGTTCTCACAGCTCCGTGAGCAGAGAGCTGGTCACTCATCGACCCTCTGCTCTGTCCCCTCCTCACTCACTGGAGCACCGGGCTTTGGAGGGGGCGGGAGCAGCCGGCTCAGGCTTTCAGCGTTTCGCTGAGAGAGATTGAGCCGGGTGCCGGTCCAGGGATCTGGGCGGATCCCGACTCTATGGTCATGACGCCCGAGCCTGGACCGACTCTGTGATGTCAGCAGAGAGCGGACTTCAGCCTGCTGTCTGTTGAAAACGGGTCACAGGAGTGCAGTTCGTTTTGCACTCCTGTGACGCATTTTCAGCAGACAATGGGGTGAAGTCTGTGGCTTTGGCTGTACTTCTCCTTTAAACCTACCCTAACGATGGTCAGTCTGCTGGTGCTTAAATTGATGTTCAACAGCAGGAAAATTTCTGCACAGGATGGAATTCTGAGAGTGTAATAATCAAATATTGGTTGGCAGTGTGGTGGAATAAATCTATTTGGACCATATTTGTCAGCTTATTTGCAGCTTTGTAGGATTGTTCTAATTAGAGCATAAGAACATTAAAGTGGTATATAAAAAAATAAAAACAAACAGGTTGTACTTACCTGCTCTGTGCAGTGGTTTTGGACAGAGCAGCTCCGATGCTCTTCTTCTCGGGTACCCTGCTGGCATTCCTGGTTCCTCTCCCTTGACTAGTGCCCCCAATAGCAAGCCGCTTGCTGTAGGGGCACTGGTGCTTGCTCACTCATGAGCCCTGCTCCATGTGTCTATAAGACACATCGAGCTAAGGCTTGGCTTCACACCCACACTCTCCTCATTGGCTGACTGGCCAAGAGCTCCCCCTTCTGTCTCAGCCAATAAGGAGAGGGAGTCCTGGGGCTCTTGTGCACATCGTTAGATCGAGAAGGGGCTCAAGTAAGTATTAGGGGGGCTGTGGAGGGAGCAGCACACAGAAAGTTTTTTACCTTCATGCAAAGAATGCACGGAGGTAAAAATCCTTCAGCCTTTAAGTAACCAACCCAGCACTAAGAGATGGTAATGTCTGTAGAAGAAGTTCTTGGAGATACTCAACTGCATTTATTGTTATACTGAGACATATAGCAACAGTCACCATCCGATCCTATTCTTTGCTGTACACAAGTACAAGAAAACGAAAAAAGACAATCCAACAAATGTGTGCCAAGCAAGGCAGATGAGAACATAGGGCAAAACAAAGGAGCGCCTGGGGAGTAACGTAGAATTTGTGAGTTAAATAAGGCAGATATTCAGACACAGTTGATTCTGGAGGAGTTTGAATCAGAGGGATCTCTGTCTGTTTCAGGTGCAAATGGAGATGGCTAAACTCCAACAACAACAGGATCAGACACTCGGTACCCTTGAATACAGGGAAGCACATTTGGCTATGAGCAATGCAGCCAAATTTCCACTCATGAAGGAGGACAGCGATATTGATAGTGATCTGCTATCCTATGAACAAATGTGTCGTCTTACCGCTTGCCTACATGCTGGGCCTGGTATCTGGCGTCAGAGCTGAGAGGCAAAACTCTGGTCAACTGGAAAGAATGATGATTATTAGGCCATAAAGGACTCTATAATTATGAAGTATCTATGGACACCAGAAGTATATCACATGGAATTCAGGTTGCTGCAGAGAGGACTTAAAGATACTTTCACAGATAAGATAAGCTGTCTACACTCCAGCAGTGCACTAAAGTGTTTGAGAAAGAGGCAGGATCGCCTCGAAATGCGTAGCACTCCCTTCACCCCTCCTGGCGTGTGATGTCATGGACTTCCCACACCTGTCAGAGAAGCTTCCCTGCTTCCTGGTTGTTCCTGGGTCGGTGCTTCTAGCTGCACATTGTGGACTGGATTCTCTGCATCAGGGGCGTAACTAGAAATAGCAGGGCCCCATAGCAAAATGTTGTATGGGGCCCCCCTGCAAACAGCCCCCCCCCCCCCACAGCTGCCCTAGTGTCAATGCAGCGTGACCTGTGCCACATACAGCGTGACCTGTGCCCAATACAGCGTGACCTGTGCCCCATACAGCGTGACCTGTGCCCAATACAGCCTGGTCTGCCTGTGCCCCATACAGCCTCACCTATGCAGAGGAAGAGGCAAGCCACCCGTATCAGCAGAGAGTGGGATTGCCCGCTGTAATAGCTTTCATTTGAATTTCCTGTCTTCCCGGGGCTCATCGTCACATAGCCCCACCTCATGGCCCAACGCCTTTGATGACATCACATGTCCCGCATTGGATCGGCGTTCTGTCTATCAAAGGCACCAGGCCAAAAGGTGGAGCTATACACTGGAAGTTCTAATGAAAGCTCTTACATCGGGCAATTCAGCTCTCTGCTGATACGGACAGCTTTCCTCTTCCTTTCCTCTCTCTTCCCCTGGCTGGGAGACTGTGCCGGCAGTGCTCTTATCCTCACTGGGCCCCACTCGGCTGCGGGCCCCATAGCGCCTGCATGGGTCGCTATGGTGGTAGTTACGCCCCTGCTCTGCATCTGTGATACTGTGGTTCCAGCAGCAGACCACCAGATTGAGATATTGTTGACAGGCATTTATTCTTCTGATGTTTGTGAGTTGCCAATTGTCTTTTTATTCAATAAATATATGTTTACTACGCTTAGATTGCGCCCTCTGCTGTCTGTTTGTTTTGTTACTCTAAAGATCTCGTCAGTCTCCTGAGGTGCTGCACTGAATGTTTTGGAGCTAGTGGAAATTAACCCCTGATGTACCTGTCAAGGAGAAGGACTAATATGGATTTTCTGCTGCTGCTGTATATACATTGAACAACTCATGCTTCACTGCTTGCATCATTGCCTATTTTTTTTTTTTTTTTTATTTTGCCAGGAATGATACTGAGAGTGGATACACCAGTGAAAGAGAGTATGATGTGATACAGTTTATTAATTAAACCTTATACTTCAACTACTATATAAATACTATACGTATATATTGTATTTTTTCTACATGAATACTGTAGTTCATAAATCATAATGACAAATAAAAACAGCTGAATAAAAAAAAAAATGATTGAACATTTCCTTTTCAATTAATGAGTCTAGTATTCCACTCAGGGACTTCCTTGATCTGTCCTGCCATAGCAAAAACATCAAAATTCAAGTGCAACATGGCTTGATCAAAAGAGATTTCAGTGCAGCAATCCCATTAGAAAATGTTGTTGGCGCTCTCAAGGCTGTAAAATGTTACAAAAGAATTTCTAAGGACTTGGACCCCCCCATCAATTCACAGACTAGCAGATAGTTTACAATTAGTCAGAATCGATCACTACTCTAGAAATGGTGTCCGACAATCAACAATGCAAGCACATACCATACAACCCTCAATCAAGTGAAAGTGAAGCCTAGGGTTGCAATGAAGATCCTGCCCACATATCTTGCTCCTGATAACCTCATGTTTATGGGTATATCAAAAGAAACAACTGAACAACACTGCACATCACCCAGAACACACCATCCCCACCGTGAAACACGCTGGTGACAGCATCATATTTTGGGCTTATCACGTATTTATGCAATTCATGTATTGTTATATACATGTCTTATTGATGTGGGCTATTGATACACAGTCTATCAGTATATTATCATTTACATGTGTTATTTTATGACATTTGGATTATCATATGGTGGTTTGTGCTGCACTTTCTCATTTGTTTCATCTGCTACACTTAATCTGTCGCCCCCTTGTGTTACCTTTTTGTTTCCTAAAGAATTTGCTTCGCTCTATGGGGAGCTGTCACTGAGGTTGCACAGCTAATACACATATATTTTTGGAACGTTTATGGACTTGTCTTATTTTCACTTTTATCTATAGGTTTTTGTGCATACCTTTAGAGCAGAGGTCTCCAAACTTTCTAAACAAAGGGCCAGTTTATTGTCCTTCAGACCTTGGGGGGGGGGGGGGGGGGGGGGCAGACTGTGGCAAGAGGGACTAGCAAATGCCTTGACATCAGTGGTAGTAAACAATTCCCCATCTTTGTTATTAGGGGAGGAATAGTGCCTCATTGTTGGAGTCAGTGGGAGGAATTGTGCCCCGTTGTTGGCATTTAGCTACGAAAGCAGTATTATTGTCCAATGTCTACTAGGCATTAGAGGGACAATGATCAGTGAACAGCTTAAAAAAAAGCAGAACCATATGTTATGCCAAGTGTTATGCCAAGAAGCAACAATGCATTTAATACCACCACTATAACCATATCTCAACTGTGAAGCATGGTAAAGCGAGTATGTTACATCTTGCAATCGCTAATAAGTTCCAATTGTTTGAAGACATTTTACAACAGAATGTCAGGACATTTGGCTCTGAAAAGTCAAACAGAAGGGTCATGCAGCATGATAATATTACAAAATACAGAAGTGTATCAACTACGGAGCATCTCAAATAGAAAGAATGCTCAAGACTACAGTACCGACCTCAGTGTCAATGAAATGCTGTGGCATGATTAGACACCCCAATGATTTACACACACTGGAACAGTTTTGCATACAGATTATTGCCAGTAATGTAGATCTGCTATGTATTAAATACATGGGTTCACAGTCTTTGCATCAATAACCTCGGGTGTTTACACCATTTGTTCAATAAAGATTGTAAAATGCGTGTTTGTGAAATATGATTTTTTTATTATTAAGACTAGATGGCTCACAATGCATTAATACAGAAAAAGGGTTCACAATTATATGCTAATTAACCCACAGGATATTACTACAGACTTACAACATTTCTCATCCTTCATGATTAAATATGCTTTAATCCTTTTATTAATAAACATTTTTCTAAGATAAATTCTAATGAAAATAATTTTAAATGTAGGTAACAAAAGCCAAATTTAAAATACACAAAAAGAGCCAGGTTCAGGTAGAATTACAAGACAAAATGTATATCATAAAATTAAATATTAATTCATAATCAATGTATTTTCTTGATTAACCAACCTGGTATCTTTCTTGGCTGCAGGTGTACTTATGAAGGTCAAATAGGAAATTAAAATATTAACTCTGTTCTCTTTTCATCTCTGGGTATGATATTAACCTCTATGTACTGTATATAGAAAAGACTTACACAATCCCTATATCATCCCTAATCCCTACAGTTCTGAACCTTATTAGCTGGGCCTCACCAATGAAACACTTACCACGCTCCAGCATATAAGGTGGTTGGTTTCGGGATCTTCTACCAGTGTCCACAGCTTGGTGAGGAAGGCTGGCACGTTGCTGCAGTACCCGTCCATCGCCAGGGAATTAGCAGATTCCTGCATGGTGACCGATGTGTGCTACTCAAACTCCATGCCTATGAGATGGTACAGTGATAGGGACAGCTGAGAAGAACCCATGGGCTGAGGTCACAGTGTCACAATGAGAGTGGTTGCAGCTGATTCACACCACCAGGTCACACTGTGAACCACTCAGCACTATTTTGCTGGCACCGACCCCCTCTCCCCAGCACAGAACAATGCTCAGTGATGCAGTATTCATACAAAGCTCTGAACAAACATACAATATTATGTAAAGGGCTCATACAAACCCACCAAAAGGCAATGGATCACTGCACATCGCTAAGACACTTCAGTCGTATAAGATCACACAGCTGTGTATGACAAATACATCCTGTGATATATTGTACTAGCACGTGTCCTTGTGTATTGCCTACAAGCTGTTACAGTGCATGTAAGCCCCAACAATTATTAGCTCCCTTTTGGTCTGTTCAATATACTATTAAAAGCTTTTTGTTATATTTGTTTGATAAGTGCAAAAAAAATCTTTTCAGTATTTCAGAGCTGTCCTGAGTCCTCGGCGCACTTCCTGTGTTGGGCTACAGAAGAATTAACCTTTATGCTGTCGAGATCAGAGAATGGGAGTATGGCTGATAACACTCACACATACAACAGCACTTCTGACAGATTAACAGGTATTCTCTGTACTTGTAACAAAAGAAATGGATTGATATGCTCTAAAGCAGTGGTCTCCAAACTGTGGCCCCAGGGCCAGATGTGGCCCTTTGCTTGCCTTTATCTGGCCCTTGGGGCACTATTTTATCCATTGACTCCAACAATGGCCTACAATTCCTGCCAGTGACACCAACAATAAGGCACTCCCACTGACACCAACTAAGGGGCACTATTCCTCCCAGTGACATCAATGATGGGGCACTATTCCTCCCACTGACATCCATCCTTGGTGTCAGTGGGAGGAATAATGCCCCATCCTTGGTGTCAGTGGGAGGAATAGTGCCCCATCATTGGTGTCAGTGGCAGGAATAGTGCCCCATCCTTGGTGTCAGTGGCAGGAATAGTGCCCCATCCTTGGTGTCAGTGGCAGGAATAGTGCCCCATCCTTGGTGTCAGTGGCAGGAATAGTGCCCCATCCTTGGTGTCAGTGGGAGGAATAGTGCCCCATCCTTGGTGTCAGTGGGAGGAATAGTGCCCCATCCTTGGTGTCAGTGGGAGGAATAGTGCCCCATCAGTGATGGGGCACTATTCCTCCCACTGACACCAAGGGTGGGGCACTATTCCTCCCACTGACACCAATGATGGGAGTGGGACACAATTCCTCTCAAAGATGCCAACAACGGGGCACTATTCCTCCCACTGACACCAACAATGAGGCACTATTCCTCCCCTAATAACAAAGATGGGGAATTGTTTACTACCACTGATGTCAAGGAATTTTCTACTCCCTCTTGCCACAGTCTGACCCCCCCCCTAAGGTCTGAAGGACAATAAACTGGCCCTATGTTTAGAAAGTTTGGAGACCTCTGCTCTAAAGATATGCACAAAAACCTATAGATAAAAAGGAAAATAAGACCATAAACGTTCCAAAAATATATGTGTATTAGCTGTGCAGCCTCAGTGGCAGCTCCCCATAGAGCGAAGCAAATTCTTTAGGAAACAAAAAGGTAACACAAGGGGGCGACAGATTAAGTGTAGAAGATGAAACAAATGAGAAAGTGCAGCACAAACCACCATATGATAAACCAAATGTCATAAAATAACACATGTAAATAATAATATACCGATAGACTGTGTATCAATAGCCCACATCAATAAGACATGTATATAACAACACATGAATTGCATAAATACTGTAAGTGATAAGCCCAAAATATGATGCTGTCACCAGCGTGTTTCACGGTGGGGATGGTGTGTTCTGGGTGATGTGCAGTGTTAGTTTTCTACCACACATAGTGTTTTGCTTTTAGGATAATAAGTTAAATTTTGGTCTCATGAGACCAGAGCACCTTCTTCCACAAGTTTGCTGTGTCCCCCATATGGCTTTTTGCAAACTGCAAACTGGACTTCTTATAGCTTTCTTTCAACAATGGCTTTCTTCTTGCCATTCTTCCATAAAGGCCAGATTTGTGGAGAGCACAACTAATAGTCGTCCTGTGGACAGATTCTCCCTCCTGAGTTGTGGATCTCTGCAGCTCCTCCAGAGTTACCATGGGCCTCTTGGCTGCTTCTCTGATTAATGCTCTCCTTGCCCAGCCTCTAAATTTAGGTGGACAGCCATGTCTTGGTAGATCTGCAGTTGTGCCATATTCTTTCTATTGTCAGATGATGGATTGAACAGTGCTCCGTGAGATGTACAAAGCTTGGGATATTTTTTTAACCTAAACCTGCTTTAAACTTCTCCACAACTTTATCTCTGACCTGTCTGGTGTGTTCCTTGGCCTTCATGATGCGGTTTGTTCACTAAGGTTCTCTAACAAACCCCTGAGCGCTTCACAGAACAGCTGTCATTATACTGAGGTTAAATTACACACAGATTGACTCTATTTACTAATTAGGTGACTTCTGAAGGCAATTGGTTCCACTAGATTTTAGTTAGGGGTATCAGAGTAAAGGGGGCTAAATACAAATGCACGCCACACTTTTCAGATATTTATTTGTAAAAAATTGTGAAAACCATTTATCTTTTTCCTTCCACTTCACAATTACAGTGGGGATGGAAAGTATTCAGACCCCCTTAAATTTTTCACTCTTTGTTATATTGCAGCCATTTACTAAAATCATTTTGGTTAATTTTTTTCCCTCATTAATGTACACACAGCACCCCATATTGACAGAAAAACACAGAATTGTTGACATTTTTGCAGATTTATTAAAAAAAAGAAAAACTGAAATATCATATGGTCCTAAGTATTACTTACTTGTCTGCAGAAATATTACAAGAATCGCTACCCCAAACCACCCCAGTCATACTCACACAATGGAGGCTGAGCAGGGGAACCCAACGGAGGTCCATCAGGCACTGCCCTTTGCCGCAGGTGGTCGCCGGCAGGAGGATCTGGATCCGGATGCATAAGCCCTGGAGACAGACAGTTGATCCTGGGAGGAGGTGCAGAGGGAAGAGAATGCCGGGAGTAGCTCAAATCTATGGCAAGAAAAATAGGCTGTTGTTGTGTGTAGTGGCCAACAGGTCGCAGTGCAGGGCCAGAAAACTCACCTAGCCGGGCTGGAGCCTCCAGCCTCAAGTGATCCGTGAGCCCTGTCAGAGGAACAGCAGCATGGTCACATGGAGAGGAACGGGAAGCAGCAGGAGCAGGAGAAGAGCCAGGAAACGGGCCGCGGCGGGACCGGGAGCTGGGATCCACTCTCAGACGATCCGTGCCATCACTCCTACAGTAAGGTGACCAGATTTTTTTAAAAATGAAATCCGGGGACATATTTTTTTTTTATTGACAAATGGTAAACTATTTTATAAGCATATTTTCCTCAAATGATATATGCAGTGTTTATGGACTAATTGTATGATATATACGTTATTTCCTATATTTCGTCCATGAGATAAAAAAAAAGGTTAGAGCAGTACAGTGACAATATACAGCAGTACAGTGACAGTATACGGCAGGTTAGGGAAGTACAGTGACAGTATATGGCAGGTAGGGAAGTACAGTGACAGTATACGGCAGGTTAGGGGAGTACAGTGACAGTATACGGCAGGTTAGGGCAGTACAGTGACAGTATACAGCAGTACAGTGACAGTATACGGCAGGTTAGGGAAGTACAGTGACAGTATATGGCAGGTTAGGGAAGTACAGTGACAGTATATGGCAGGTTAGGGAAGTACAGTGACAGTATACGGCAGGTTAGGGCAGTACAGAGACAGTATACAGCAGTACAGTGACAGTATACGGCAGGTTAGGGAAGTACAGTGACAGTATACGGCAGGTTAGGGAAGTACAGTGAGAGTATACGGCAGGTTAGGGAAGTACAGTGACAGTATACGGCAGGTTAGGGCAGTACAGTGACAGTATACGGCAGATTAGTGCAGTACAGTGAGCAGGCTACAGGGGATAGATTTATAGCATTTTTATTAATATTTTTTTTTTATTACTATTAATGGTAGCGATCTGCGATTTTTATCGGGACTGGGACATTATGGCGGACACATCAGACAATTTTGACACATTTTTGGGACCATTGGCATTTATACAGCGATCAGTGCTATAAAAATGCATTACTGTAAAAATGTCACTGCCCGTGAAGGGGTTAACACTAGGGGGCGATCAAGGGGTTAACTGTGTTACCTAGTGTGTGTTCTAACTGAAGGGGGGATGGGACTAGCTAGGGGAAGAGATAGATTGCTGTTCATACTTTGTATGAACACACGATCAGTCTCTTCTCCCCTCAGAGAATCGGGATATCTGTGGTTACACACAGAGATCCTGGTTCTCACCGTGTCACAAGCGTTCATGGGAGCCCGGCGGTCATCGCATTAGCTCTGGCGGCATGCGCGCGCCCCTAGTGGCCACAAATAGAAGCAACGTAACATGACAGGGATTCGCGCAGCCGAGCCATGTTGCTACAGTACAACTGCGGCGGCTGGTCGGCAAACGGTTAAATAAATCCATTTGTTTCATCTGCTACACTTAGTCTAACACCCCCTTGTGTTCCCTGTTGATTCTCTCTACTTGTGTGTTCTTTTAAAGGAAAAAGAAGCATGTTCAAAGATATAGTGCATATGTTTTTTAATTAAAGTGGTAATAAACCCAAAATGGAAATGCTATATATTGCCATTTACAAATCATTACTATAGATATGGTGACTGCATTGTATGGAGACTGTATCACAAATACCTCCTTGACAAAGTTCTGTGACGAAACGCGTTGGAGGCAGAGCCTGACGCTGTAAGCAGAGCCTGACGCTGTAAGCAGAGTGGTGCTATGTTGATCTCTGTGTTCTGTAAGTGGCTTGGCGCTGGGCAGCCAGTGGCTGAGGGATGTCTCAGTCTCCAACTAGCGCTGAGTAGTTGCATAGTATCCATCTGTATGTGTGGTTGTATTATATGCCTACAGTCAGCTGTACTTTTTAGGAGTATGTTTTACCTGTTTACACAAAGATTTTTTTTATTATTATGTTATTATACTATATGAAGCCTTTTTTTTTCCTGTGGTGATCATCCATCTATTCTGGAACTTTGGAGCCACTTTGTGTGCAGAGAGTGAAGAATTACTCCCCTTGGTGTTATCCAAGATGTTGTTCAACCATTTCCTCTGAGGCTGTTCTTGCTGTGTTTGCCTTTCTTAAACAAGGTTGGCATGCACTTCTGGTCAGTGTGTTTGAAGGGAACACTGCCGATCAAGATTTAAATGGTTATATTTATTCTCACGAAGAATCACTGTTATTTTCAAAAAGGATTTTTAAGAACTACATATATGCATATTATTCTTATTTTCACATATTTTCAAGCATTTGGTTGGACGTTTTGGGGCAGATTCAGATTGTTATATTTTTTTTAAGACCACGTACAGTGGGGACGGAAAGTATTCAGACCCCCTTAAATTTTTCACTCTTTGTTATATTGCAGCCATTTGATAAAATCAACAATCAATGCCACAAATCTGTCTCTGAGCTCTTCAGAAAGTTCCTTTGACCTCATGATTCTCATTTGCTCTGACATGCACTGTGAGCTGTAAGGTCTTATATAGACAGGTGTGTGGCTTTCCTAATCAAGTCCAATCAGTATAATCAAACACAGCTGGACTCAAATGAAGGTGTAGAACCATCTCAAGGATGATCAGAAGAAATGGACAACACTTGAGTTAAATATATGAGTGTCACAGCAAAGGGTCTGAATACTTAGGACCATGTGATATTTCAGTTTTTCTTCTTTAACCACTTCAATACAGGGCACTTATACACCTTCCTGCCCAGACCAATTTTCAGCTTTCAGTGCTGTCGCAGTTTGAATGACAATTGCGCGGTCATGCTACATTGTACCCAAACTAAATATTTATCATTTTGTTCCCACAAATGGAGCTTTCTTTTGGTGGTATTTGATCGCCTCTGTGGTTTTTATTTTTTGCTAAACAAATAAAAAAAGACCGAAAATTAAAAAAAAAAAAAAATATTGCTTTTGTTTCTGTAAAATTTTGTAAATGAGTAAGTTTTCTCTTTCACTGATGGGCACTGATAAGGCGGCACTGACAAGGCGGCACTGATGAGGTGGCACCAATGAGCGGGCACTGACGATGGGCACTGATAGGCGGCACTAATGGGTGGCACTAATATGCAGCACTGATGGGCATTGATAGGCAGCACTGATGGGCACTCATGGGTGGCACTGATGGGCCCTGAAAGGCTGCAAAGATGGGTTCTTATGGGTGGCACTGATAGGCGGCACTGATACGTGGCACTGATAGGCATCCCTGGTGGCACTGGTAGGCATTGTGAGTGGGCACTGATTGGCAGCTGCCTGGACATTGATTGGCAGCTGCCTGGGCACAGATTAGTATTTCCCTGGGGGTCTAGGGGGCATACCTGGTGGTCCAGTGTGGATGGCCATCCTGGTGGTCCTGTGCGGCTTCCCTGGTGGTCCTGGGTGGGATCCGAGGGGGGCTGCGCTGATAAACAATCAACACAGACCCCCCTGTCAGGAGAGCAGCCGATCACTGGCTCTTCCTATTTACATCATGATCAGCCGTGATTGGACACGGCTGATCACGTGGTAAAGAGTCTCCGTCAGAGACTCTTTACCTAGATCGGAGTTGCGGTGTGTGTATGTTATGAGGAATCTACATCTCTCTCAGTCCAGGTCCTCCAGACACCCGTTGTCCTAGTCCGGGGCCTCAAGGCACCTCCTCTCCTTGTCCAAGAACTCCGCTCCACCTCCTAGTCCATGACCAACTCTGCAACACCCCCCTCTCCTAGTCCATGCCTTTTGCCACGCACACCCCTCTCCTAGTCAACCCCCTCCTCCGCGTACACCCCTCTCCTAGTCCACACCCTCCTCTACGCACAACGCTCTCCAAATCCATGCTCTCCTCCGCATACACCCCTCTCCTAGTCAACCCCCTCCTCCCCATACACCCCTCTCCTAGTCCACGCCCTCCTCCGCGTACACCCCTCTCCTAGTTCATGCCCTTCTCCACGCACACCCCTCTCCTAGTCAACCCCCTCCTCTGTGTACCCCCCTCTCCTAGTTCACACCCTCCTCCACGCACACTGCTCTCCTAGTCTACGCCCTCCTCTGCGTACACCCCTCTCCTAGTCCATGCCCTCCTCCACGCACACCCCTCTCCTAGTTCATGCCCTCCTCCACGCACACCCCTCTCCTAGTCCACGCCCTCCTCCACGTACACCTCTCTCCTAGTCCACGCCCTCCTCTGCGTACACCCCTCTCCCAGTCCATGCCCTCCTCCATGTACACCTCTCTCCTAGTCCATGCCCTCCTCCTGGCACGCCCCTCTCTTAGTCCATGGCCTCGTCTGCGTACACCCCTCTCCTAGTCCACGTCCTCTTCCGCGTACACCCCTTTCCTAGTCCACGCACACCCCTCTCCTAGTCCACGCCCTCCTCCGTGTACACCCCTCTCCTAGTCCACGCCCTCCTCCGCGTACACCCCTCTCCTAGTCCACACCCTCCTCCGCATACACCCCTCTCCTAGTCCACGCCCTCCTCTGCGTACACCCCTCCCTTAGTCCACGGCCTCGTTTGCGTACACCCCTCTCCTAGTCCACGTCCTCTTCCGCGTACGCCCCTCTCCTAGTCCACACCCTGCTCCGCGTACACCCCTCTCCTAGTCCACGCCCTCCTCTGTGTTCACCCCTCTCCTAGTCCACGGCCTCATCTACATACACCCCTCTCCTAGTCCACAGCCTCCTCCGCATACACCCCTCTCCCAGTCCACTGCCTTGTCTGCACAGTCCCCTCTCTTAGTTCATGGCCTCCTCCTTACACTCCCCTTTCCTAGTCCAGGCTTCTTTTCATTATCCGTATCACTTTTTGATAATCCAAATGTGATGAACTGTAAGTCAGTGGCGGCCCATCCATATGGGGTACCACCCTCCTAATCCATGCACCTGGCCCCTAATCTACATGCAGGGTGTCGAAAGCATGGACTCCAATGAGTTTTTTTTTTTTTTTTTAGAAGCACATGATTAGAGCCCGAGCCCACCCACTTGTGTGACAATAGCAAATTAACATTCGCTATTGTCTTCTTGATTCTCCTCACGGCCAATCAGGAAGCGGGTTCTGAGACCCGATTGGCCGAGAGGAGAAGCACTTGTATTGGAGAAGAGGTAGAGGAGGAGGGGACGCAGGTGAAGTTGAGGAGGAGGAGACGCCAGGTGAACCTAGATGGGGTAAGTGTGGGGCTGGTGACCATCCGACCAAACGACGGGGGGGATGTGGGGGTGCGAGTGATACATCCGACTAACCGATGGGGGGGGGAATTGCGTGGGGTGCAGCTGATCCGACCGGGGGTGGAGCACAAGCTGCCACTGCTGAAAGTGATGACATACCTACTATGAGTGGTATTTACAAAAATCAGGTAAAAGGAAAATTGAGGCGCAGCCCTCGGAGACTAATTTGTGTTCATTGTGAAACTCCTACGTACCAAAACAAAGCAACGTGGAAGTTAAATTTTATATTGCGCCATAAAATCTCTCTTGATATGTGATGACATTAGTACTCTTGTGCAGCCAGTATGTAAAAATAAAAATCCCCGGGGTTATAAATGGTTGTAAAGCAAACCGTGCAAATATTATTTTTGCAATGTATTTTGAATGACTTCTTTTATGTTCAGATCAAGGAAGTTTCCTTTGATCTACACACAATATCAGTTAAACCAGCCTGGCAAGTGAAAAAAAATAGTTTCTTAAAAAGTGTATCTGTTTATATTTTATTAACACTTAGTTGACCTTAGCTCCAAATAACTCATCTTCCTATAATTTCTTCTCCTTTTTTATTCAGTTTTTTTTTGCTTTTTTGCATTTACATTTTATACTTGTTTTTTTTTTTTTTTTTTTGATACATAAAAAATACACACATTAAAAAAGCCTTCATTTTGTTAGCAAATAACTTTGTCCAGAATTGTAATTGTAGGTTTATTATAAAGGGGGCAAGTTCTGGCATAAAATGTACCCTTTTTATGTACACTAGGGGCCATATTTATAAAACAGTGATTATGCCATTCACTAAACATTCACTACTGGTGAATAAATACCTGTAAAAAAAAAAAAATTGTACCAAGATTTACCATAGTGAATGTGTGGTCATCATCACATTCACTGCCTAAGGCTCCGTTCACACTGCCACAACTTGTCATGCAAATTGAGAGTTTAAAGTCGCTTGACAAGTCGCACCCCATGAACTGCAAAGAAACCATTCTAATTGGTGCGACTCAAGTCACAGCGACTTAGAAAAAGATTCCTGCACTACTTTGGAGCGACTTAATCATGACTTGCATTGATTTCTGTCAATGAAGTCGCAAGCAAGATGCAAAGAAGTCGTGTGGCAAAGTCGCGAGACTTTCCGGTCACGGCAGTATGAACCCAGCTTTATAAATATACCATAAGTAGTTTTGTTTTAGGTTTTTGTTTATAAATTGCATAGAAAATAAAATTGATTGTTCAAGACAAAATTACCGAAAGAACGTTTTTTGATTCCCCCACCCCAACAAAAAGAAAAAATATTACTCCACCCCCGGTACCTCAGGACCAACATTACATTCCAATGGTTCGATTATTTTTCTGCACACCGTGTAATGTTAAATAAAAAAACGTATTTGTTTTAGGCAGCGTCAGGGGTGTGACTTGGGATGCAACCTGTTTATGGGTGGAGCTTAGGGCTCTAAACCTTCTATGCCAATAGGCTCCCAAGATATAAACCCGGCCCTGTACATACATGAACCACATGGGGGGGGGGACCTCGAGTCCTGGCATGCTCTGTCCCTCTCCAAACTACATATTTAGCTAGCAAGAAATGCCAGTACACAGAAGATATGTTTTTGCCAATCACTTTGGGAGACCGCCATCTAATGTCTATAAGCATCTTAAAGCTGAACTCTAGGAAGATATAAGGAACACAAATGAATTCAATATTGTAATCCCTTTTTAACCGCTTCAGCCCCGGAAGATTTTATCCCCTTCCTGACCGGAGCACTTTTTGCGATTCTGCACTGCGTCGCTTTAACTGACAATTGCGTGGATGTGCGATGTTGTACCCAAACAAAATTGACGTCCTTTTTTTCCCACAAATAAAGCTTTCTTTTGGTGGTATTTGATCACCTCTGCAGTTTTTATTTTTTGCGCTATAAACAAAAAAAGAGTGACAATTTTGAAAAAAAACGCAATTTTTTTTTTTTTTGCTATAATAAATAGCCCCCAAAAATATTTAAAAAAAAATGTTTTTCCTCAGTTTAGGCCGATATGTATTCTTCTACATACAGTCAGGTCCATAAATATTGGGACATCGACACAATTCTAATCTTTTTAGCTCTATACACCACCACAATGGATTTGAAATTGAATGAACAAGATGTGCTTTACCTGCAGACTTTCCGCTTTAATTCGAGGGTATTTACATCCAAATCAGGTGAACAGTGTAGGAATTACAACTGTTTGTATATGTGCCTCCCACTTTTTAAGGGACCAAAAGTAATGGGACAATTGGCTGCTCAGCTGTTCCATGGCCAGGTGTGTGTTATTCCCTCATTATCCCATTTACAAGGAGCAGGTAAAAAGCCCAGAGTTAATTTCAAATGTGCTATTTGCATTTGGAATCTGTTGCTGTCATCTCTCAATATGAGATCCAAAGAGCTGTCACTATCAGTGAAGCAAGCTTTCATTAGGCTGCAAAAAACAAAACAAACCCATCAGAGAGATAGCAGAAACATTAGGTGTGGCCGTACAACTGTTTGGAACATCCTTAAAGAGAAAGAACGCACCGGTGAGCTCAGCAACACCAAAAGACATGGAAGACCACGGAAAAAAACTGTGGTAGATGACCAAAGAACTCTTTCCTTGGTGAAGAAAACACCCTTCATAACAGTTGGACAGATCAAGAACATTCTCCAGGAGGTAGGTGTATGTGTGTCAAAGTCAACAATCAAGAGAAGACTTCACCAGAGTGAATACAGAGGGTTCACCACAAGATGTAAACCATTGGTGAGCCTCAAAAACAGGAAGGCCAGATTAGAGTTTGCCAAACAATATCTAAAAAAGCCTTCACAGTTCTGGAATAACATCCTATGGACAGATGAGACCAAGATCAACTTGTACCAGAGTGATGGGAAGAGAAAAGTATGGAGAAGGAAAGGAACTGCTCATGATCCAAAGCATACCACCTCATCAGTGAAGCATGGTGGTGGTAGTGTCATGGAGTGGGCATGTATGGCTGCCAATGGAACTGGTTCTCTTGTATTTATTGATGATGTGACTGCTGACAAAAGCAGCAGGATGAATTCTGAAGTATTTCGGGCAATATTATCTGCTCATATTCAGCAAAATGGTTCAGAACTCATTGGACGGCGCTTCACAGTGCAGATGGACAATGACCCGAAGCATACTGTGAAAGCAACCAAAGAGTTTAAGGGGAAGAAGTGGAATGTTATGCAATGGCCAAGTCAATCACCTGACCTGAATCCGATTAAGCATGCATTTCACGTGCTGAGAACAAAACTGAAGGGAAAATGCCCCAAGAATAAGCAGCAACTGAAAACAGTTGCAGTACAGGCCTGGCAGAGCATCACCAGGGATGAAACCCAACGTCTGGTGATGTCTATGCGTTCCAGACTTCAGGCTGTAATTGACTGCAAAGAATTTGCAACCAAGTATTAAAAAGTGAACGTTTGATGGATGATTGTTAATCTGTCCCATTACTTTTGGTCCCTTAAAAAGTGGGAGGCACATATACAAACTGTTGTAATTCCTACACCGTTCACCTGACTTGGATGTAAATACCCTCAAATTAAAGCTGAAAGTCTGCAGTTAAAGCACATCTTGTTCGTTTCATTTCAAATCCATTGTGGTGGTGTATAGAGCCAAAAAGATTAGAATTGTGTCGATGTCCCAATATTTATGGACCTGACTGTATGTTTGGTAAAAATAAAAAAAATCGCAATAAGCGTATATTGATTGGTTTGTGCAAAAGTTATAGCATCTACAAAATAGGGGATAGTTTTATGGCATTTTTAGTATTAACTTTTTTTTTTTTACTATAAAAATGCACTGATTACTGTAAAAATGTCACTGGCAGTGAATGGGGTTAACGCTAGGGGGCGATCAAGGGGTTAATTGTGTTCCCTAGTGTGTGTTGGGGGGAGGGGACTGTGTACGAGAGTATGAACAGACGATCTGTCTCTTCTCCCCCCAGAGAACCGGAAACTGTGTTTACACACACAGATCCAATTTCTCGGTGTACCACGAGCAATCATGGGAGCCCAGCGTTGATCGTGACCGCCGGGCACTCACATCGGCTCCGTGGGCGAGCGCCCCTAGTGGCCACAGGGCGAAGCGACGTTACATAACGTCGTTTCGCCCAGCCGTGCCATTCTGCCGCAATAAAACTGCGGCGGCTGGTCGGCAAGTTGTTAATGCATACAGTGTAAATTAATGAATTTGACCTGATATCAGTCTTTTGCAGTCCATGTAGAGCAGGGATGGAGTGTGAGAGGAAGAAGCAGTACAAGGAGTCAATACTTCATATGCTGATATAAGGAGAGAGCAGAGTGACAGAGAGTTGAACTCATCACTATACTGCCTCTCTTCAGTAGCAGGCCGGGGCAGATCCAGAAAGACCAGGGCTCAGAGGAAGTGGGTTGAATCATGGTGGCAATCAGACTGAGCTCATCTAGTGGCAGAAAAAGTAATACTTTGGGAATAATCTCTGAATTAAAATGATAATTGCAGAAAAGGCTGGTTTTGTTATTATTTTAACTTTTATTGGGCTATTAAAATGTTACTAAACCCACATTAATAAAAATCAGTCTCTATATGCAGTAAAGCATGCTTGTTAAACTCACTGTGGAACCTAAGGGGTTAATCCTTGGCATTGTGTAAAAAGTTGTTTGATCCTGTCTTTTCTGATCCTCCCCTTCTTCCAGTGGTGGCTCGTCCATACAGTGGCACAGGGGCGCCGCCCCCCTAATCTATTCGCCCGGCCCCTAATCAACATGCAGGGCAGCGGACGCATTGATTCCAATAGGGTTTTTTTTTTAAGCTCATGATTAGAGCAGCAGGCTCTAATTGGCTTAAAAAAAAGGTGGACTAGGGGCGCAGAGCACTGCGCCCTGAGCCCACCGAGTTGTGTGACAATAGCAAACTAATTTTCGCTATTGTCTTCCTGATTCTCCTACGTGCCAATCAGGAAGCAGGTCCTTAGACTCCATTTGGCCAGGGAGTCTTAGGACTCCTGGCCAATCGGGTCTCAGGATCCACTTCCTGTTCAACCAGGAGGAGAAGCACTGGCTTATCCCTCGGCAAGCTCGTCTCTTCATCTCACCCCGGATCCCATCTGCCGCCTTACGGCAAGGATCGCCGCCTTCCCCTCTGATTCCGGGGGGGGGTGGAGTGAATGCGACATTTGTTCTGCAAAAATAGAATTAAAAAATATAAAACTTATGTGGCGCTAACTAACCTGACTAATGTAAATCAGTGAATCTTCAATAATTATAGGAAATAAATAATAAATGTGCAAATCCAATCACCTGGCGGTGATAACAATAAGTAATCAAAGGCAATAGTGAAGCCTAATAATAGTGTGCAAAATTTCACAAATAAATCAACACAATATAGTTACAATATAGAACAAAATAAATCTTCAAAGTGCAAACAATAACATAGGTGACCAAATAAGTGAGTGTCCAGAAAAAGTCCACTAATAAATTGCTTTAGGTGAATAAATAAATCCCAAACAGTGATGTGATGCAATATCCAACTAAATAAATGTGTACAGTATCTTCAAAACAGTTCATATGTAAAAAAATAAATAAATTGCAAAATGCAAAGGAAAATCGATATGCAAAAAAAAAGGACGATCAATGTCCACTTCAGCCAATCCCTATCCGCAGGGCGCCACCTGTTCCCCCAGCCTCTTACCTCTAGCAGCGGCCCCTACGGGCCAAGTTGGGCTCAGAACAACCAGAGACGCTGACTTCCACAAAACGATCGACCTTCTGATATTCAGCAGACACCTCCGGGCCCAGCAGTGTGGGCTTATAGTAAAATAGAAGAAGGGTGGCTCCAATCCGTTGCGTCACTGCTCACGTGACTTCACCAAAGGGCGATGCCCTTTGATGAAGTCACGTGAGCAGTGACGCAACACGTCAGGAAGGAGCCAGGTGTTGTCACTTCCGGTCGCGGCCGAGACTGGAAGTACTCGGTTGTATTGCTGTTCTTCGTTTTTTTATATGTAAGTTACGGCGTGTGCTGGATGTTAATAAAATCTTTTAAATTACTACACATTGGAACCACCCTTCTTCTATTTTACTATATGCCCTCACTGCTGAGCACGGAGATTGGAGGTGTCTGCTGAATATCAGAAGGTCGATCGTTTTGTGGAAGTCAGCATCTCTGGTTGTTCTGAGCCCAACTTGGCCTGTAGGGGCCGCTGCTAGAGTTGAGAGGCTGGGGGAACAGGTGGCGCACTGCGGATGGGGATTGGATGAAGTGGACATTGATCGTCCTTTTTTTGCACATCGATTTTTCTTTGCATTATGCACTTTTTTTTACATATGAACTGTTTTGAAGATACTGTACACATTTATTTTGTTGGATATTGCATAACATCACTGTTTGGGATTTATTTATTCACCTACAGCAATTTATTAGTGGACTTTTTCTGGACACTCACTTATTTGGTCACCTATGTTATTGTTTGCACTTTGAAGATTTATTTAGTTCTATATTGTAACTATATTGTGTTGATTTATTTGCAAAATTTTGCACACTATTATTAGGCTTCTCTATTGCCTTTGATTACTTATTGTTATCACCGCCAGGTGATTGGATTTGCACATTTATTATTTATTTCCTATAATTATTTAAGATTCACTGATTTACATTAGTCAGGTTAGTTAGCGCCACATCATTTATATTTTTTAATTCTATTTTTGCTGTGTGGAAACACTTTTTTATGTTGGCGGCTTCTCCTTATTTTTACCTTTAGTATTATCTATTTATATGTGGTTTTACGCATTAGTTTACCCCCATTTCCGTTATTTGCTCTGCAAAGACAACTTACATTTTTTTTTAAAAAGTATTTTACACAAAATAAAAACATTCTCAAGTGTATTATTGGTGACTTTTGCACAAACACGGATACAATCACACAGCATTTTTTTTTTATTTTATATATAGAACCCCAAGAATCCATGAGATTCAGAAAAGTTACAAACATCTGGCATATCATAATCTCTATAATGGACACTCCTGCTCAGGTCACTTCCAGCAGACATGGCTCACATAATACAGATACTTTTCTTTGCCACTAGATGGGGCTATTTCCTTAAAAATTATCCAGGCAAATTATCATGGAGCGTGCTCAAGTGTGGTGTTGCTGTGTATAGAGATATGATCCCCAGCATACATAGGAGTAAAAAACACTTGCTTCATCTCTCATCATAGGATAAATCCTATTCCAACTAATTCTGGTTGTCTGGTTTGCCACAGAAGCTTATTTTCATGATGAGTCCATCTTTGATTCTACTTCAGCCCATTGATTATGACTGAAGTCGGATTACCATCTTAACTGACCCAACTTTGGCATGCGACTTGTGCGCTGAGGATCTTGAAGGGGAACTCCACGCACGATGTAAAAAAGAAACGGCATGGGTTACCCCCTCCAAGAGCATACCAGGCCCTTCGGTCTGGTATGGATTTTCAGGGGAACCCCCCCACGCCGAAAAAACTTCATTGGGGTCCCCCCCAAAATCCGTACCAGACCCTTATCTGAGCAAATAGCTGGCGGGTCAGGAAAGGGGGTGGGGACGACTAGCGCCCCCTCCTGAACCATACCAGGCCGCATGCCGTCAACATGGGGGATGGGTGCTTTGGGGCGGGGGGGCCCTGCGCCCCTTCCACCCCAAAGCACTTTGCCCCCATGTTAATGAGGACAAGGGCCTCTTCCCGACAATCCTGGCCATTGGTTGTCGGGGTCTGCGGGCAGGTGGCTTATTGGAATCTGGGAGCCCCCTTTAACAAGGGGGCCCCCAGATCCCGTCCCCCCACCCTATGTGAATGAGTATGGGGTACATTGTACCATTACCCATTCACCTAAAAAAAGTCAAAAATAAAACACATTACACAGGTTTTTAAAGTAATTTATTAAGGTAGCTCCATTGTCTCTTCCGATCTCTTTTTCCCCTCTCTGGTTCTTCTGCCTCTTCCGCTGACGTCTTCTGCCTCTGCCGATTCTTCTCCGCTGATGTCTTCTAGCCCTTTCCGGTTCTTCTCCCTCTGTCCGCTGTCTTCTGCCTCTGCTAGGTCTTCTCCGCTGTCTTCTCGCTCTTTTGCCGGGTCTTCTCCACTGTCTTCTCCCTCTGTTCTTCTGATGTTGACTCAACGCTCTCCCCCGCTCTAATGCTGGGTGCGCGGTGTGCAACTACTTATATTGGCATGGGGCGGGGTCACCAGAGGCCCACCCCTTATGATGTCACAGCTCCATCATGCCCTGGGCGTTGACGTCATAAGGGGTGGGACCTTCAGATGACATCACCTGGTGACCCCGCCCCATGAGTCAGGCGTCATGAAGCCTCATAGGACAGTCAGAGGAGAATGAAAACTCCTCCTACAAGCTTTAACCAGACACTCATAGAAGTCATAAGACTGCTATATACTGTTGATGAGAAAGGATATTTAGCAGTTTTTATTTACTAAAACTATTGCATATTCCATTTAATAAAATTTGTATATATTTTTTAACATATCGTTGATTCAATATTTTGCCGCTATGCACCCATAAAGCCCCATATCTTCCAAATATTTTCTCTTATCTATATGGGATGTTGGTGTCATATTTTATGTAAACTTTGATACTGGTCTCTGCCCACATACCTTACCATATTTCCATGTTCTGTGCACTTTAGGAGACCAGATATAGTGAATGTAGGCTCCTGGGTTTAGTAACACTTTAATTTTTATATTGTTGTTTTTGGCTGGAGCTTTGACCCCTTATCAAAATTCCAATACAATTTTAGAGAAGTAATAGCCCCCTTTCTGGACACGTATGTATTTGTGGTTTCACATGACTCTAATGCCCTGTACACACGATCGGACATTCCAACAAAAAAATCCATCGGATTTTTTGCGACAGATGTTGGCTCAAACTTGTCTTGCATACACACGGTCGCACAAAGTTGGTCGCAAATTCCGAGCGTAAAGAACGCAGTGAAGTACAATTGGTACGACGAGCTGAGAAAAAATGAATTTCAATAGCCAGTGCTGCTCTTCTGCTTGATTCCGAGCATGCGTGGCACTTTGTGTGTCGGATTTGTGTACACACGATCGGAATTTACGCAATTGGATTTTGTTGTCGGAAAATTTTATAGCCTGCTCTCAAACTTTGTGTGTCGGAAATTCCGATGGAAACTGTCCGATGGAGCCTATACACGGTCGGAATTTCTGACAACAAGCTCCGATCGCACATTTTCTGTCGGAAAGTCGGGCCGTGTGTACAGGGCATAAGGGTTTAATTTATTTAAAAAATTGCATAACTGTTTGTACAAAACTGCACGTACATCATTCTGTGCAAACTAATGAGCATTTAAAAATAAATAAAACAGCGCTGGCTCCTCCTAATTAATACTATAGGCTGATAATTGGTAACCTGGGAATTGAGGGTATAGTTTGATCCTAAATATTAAAAATTATTAAAACGGTTGATTCTTTTACCAACAAGATAGCTATGTAACAATAGGTTTGCATTTGATGTAAAAGTGCCAATATATATATATATCATACTTTACAGTGCTTAAATAGATGAACAAATGTAAAAAAAAAAAAAAGAAGATGGGGGGCAGGAGGCGGAGCCTAGCGGAGCAGACATGCATTGTTAGAGCTCCACACCGCTGAGGAGAGAAGAGAAGGACAAAGCGGAGCCTGCAGGCTCAAAAGGTATCCATTTGAACCTTTTTGCCCCAGGGAACAAACTGTGAAAGTTTGGGCAGGAAATATGGTACTGGGAGGAAACCGTGGCAGAAATAAAAATCACCTCACAAAGAGCTCACAGGCACTCACTGCAGCTGAAGCAGCTCCATTCACCTCAAAAGATACAGCATCAGGGCGCTCTCACAGACAGAAAATGTCACAGCAAGACTCTCCATTTGAGTCAGATACAGAACAAATCCTCTCACAAACTTCTCCACAAGCCTCCTCAGTATCCCCAGTAATATTATTACAATTTGAAAAGATGCTTCATAAGGCTTTAAAACAAACCTCAGACCAAATAACAAAAAGCCTAACCAAAGAAATAAGAGAGCTGGGAAACCGCACCGCAGCCTTAGAAATAAAAATGGATGAAATTGAAATTACAACCCAAGAAAATATAACAGAATTGGAACAATTAACCACTTAAGGACCGCCTAACGCCGATTTACGTCGGCAAGGCGGCACGGGCAGGCAAAATCACGTACATGTACGTGATTTGCCTCTCGCGGGTGGGGGGTCCGATCGGACCCCCCCCCGGTGCCCGAAGCGGTCCCGTTCTGTTCCCCGGCGATCCGAGATGAGGGGGAGGCCATCCGTTCGTGGCCCCCCCCTCGCGATCGCCGCCGGCCAATGGGAACACTCCTTTGCTGCTGTATGCTAAACAGCAGCAAAGGAAATGATGTCATCTCCCCTCGGCTCGGTATTTTCCGTTCCAGCGCCGAGGGGAGAAGACATCAATGTGAGTGCACAACACACACACACACAGTAGAACATGCCAGGCATACAAAACACCCCGATCCCCCCCCCGATCGCCCCCCGATCCCCCCCCAATCACCCCCCCCCCCTGTCACAAACTGACACCAGCAGGTTTTTTTTTTTTTTTTTTTTTCTGATTACTGCATAGTGTCAGTTTGTGACAGTTACAGTGTTGGGACAGTGAGTATCACCCCCCTGTAGGTCTAGGGTACCCCCCTAACCCCCCCTAATAAAGTTTTAACCCCTTGATCACCCCCTGTCACCAGTGTTGCTAAGCGATCATTTTTCTGATCGCTGTATTAGTGTCACTGGTGACGCTAGTTAGTGAGGTAAATATTTAGGTTCGCCGTCAGCGTTTTATAGTGACAGGGACCCCCATATACTACCTAATAAATGTTTTAACCCCTTGATTGCCCCCTAGTTAACCCTTTCACCACTGATCACCGTATAACCGTTACGGGTGACGCAGGTTAGTTCGTTTATTTTTTATAGTGTCAGGGCACCCGCCGTTTATTACCTAATAAAGGTTTAGCCCCCTGATCGCCCGGCGGTGATATGCGTCGCCCCAGGCAGCGTCAGATTAGCGCCAGTACCGCTAACACCCACGCACGCAGCATGCGCCTCCCTTAGTGGTATAGTATCTGATCGGATCAATATCTGATCCGATCAGATCTATACTAGCGTCCCCAGCAGTTTAGGGTTCCCAAAAACACAGTGTTAGCGGGATCAGCCCAGATACCCGCTAGCACCTGCGTTTTGCCCCTCCGCCCAGCCCACCCAAGTGCAGTATCGATCGATCACTGTCACTTACAAAACACTAAACGCATAACTGCAGCGTTCGCAGAGTCAGGCCTGATCCCTGCGATCGCTAACAGTTTTTTTGGTAGCATTTTGGTGAACTGGCAAGCAAGCACCAGGCAGCGTCAGGTTAGCGCCAGTACCGCTAACACCCACGCACGCACCGTACACCTCCCTTAGTGGTATAGTATCTGATCGGATCAATATCTGATCCGATCAGATCTATACTAGCGTCCCCAGCAGTTTAGGGTTCCCAAAAACGCAGTGTTAGCGGGATCAGCCCAGATACCTGCTAGCACCTGCGTTGTGCCCCTCCGCCCGGCCCAGCCCAGCCCACCCAAGTGCAGTATCGATCGATCACTGACACTTACAAGGCACTAAACGCATAACTGCAGCGTTCGCAGAGTCAGGCCTGATCCCTGCGATCGCTAACAGTTTTTTTGGTAGCATTTTGGTGAACTAGCAAGCACCGGCCCCAGGCAGCGTCAGGTTAGCGCCAGTACCACTAACACCCACGCACGCAGCATACGCCTCCTTTAGTGGTATAGTATCTGAACGGATCAATATCTGATCCGATCAGATCAGATCTATACTAGCGTCCCCAGCAGTTTAGGGTTCCCAAAAACGCAGTGTTAGCGGGATCAACCCAGATACCTGCTAGCACCTGCGTTTTGCCCCTCCGCCCGGCCCAGTCCAGCCCACCCAAGTGCAGTATCGATCGATCACTGTCACTTACAAAACACTAAACGCATAACTGCAGCGTTTGCAGAGTCAGGCCTGATCCCTGCGATCGCTAACAGTTTTTTTGGAAGCTTTTTATTGAACTGGCAAGCACCAGCGGCCTAGTACACCCCGGTCGTAGTCAAACCAGCACTGCAGTAACACTTGGTGACGTGGCGAGTCCCATAAGTGCAGTTCAAGCTGGTGAGGTGGCAAGCACAAGTAGTGTCCCGCTGCCACCAAAAAGACAAACACAGGCCCGTCGTGCCCATAGTGCCCTTCCTGCTGCATTCGCCAATCCTAATTGGGAACCCACCACTTCTGCAGCGCCCGTACTTCCCCCATTCACATCCCCCAACGAAATGCAGTCGGCTGCATGAGAGGCATTTTTATGTGCTCCCGAGTACCCCTACCCAACGAACCCCCCCAAAAAGATGTCGTGTCTGCAGCAAGCGCGGATATAGGCGTGACACCCGCTATTATTGTCCCTCCTGTCCTGACAATCCTGGTCTTGCATTGGTGAATGTTTTGAACGCTACCATTCACTAGTTGAGTATTAGCGTAGGGTACAGCATTGCACAGACTAGGCACACTTTCACAGGGTCTCCCAAGATGCCATCGCATTTTGAGAGACCCGAACCTGGAACCGGTTACAGTTATAAAAGTTAGTTACAAAAAAAGTGTAAAAAAAAAAAAAATATATATAAAATAAAAAAAAATAGTTGTCGTTTTATTGTTCTCTCTCTCTATTCTCTCTCTCTATTGTTCTGCTCTTTTTTTACTGTATTCTATTCTGCAGTGTTTTATTGTTATTGTTATTGTTATTATGTTTTATCATGTTTGTTTTTCAGGTATGTAATTATTTATACTTTATTGTTTACTGTGCTTTATTGTTAACCATTTTTTTGTCTTCAGGTACGCCATTCACAACTTTGAGTGGTTATACCAGAATGATGCCTGCAGGTTTAGGTATCATCTTGGTATCATTCTTTTCAGCCAGCGGTCGGCTTTCATGTAAAAGCAATCCTAGCGGCTAATTAGCCTCTAGACTGCCTTTACAACCCGTGGGAGGGAATGCCCCCCCCCCCCCACCGTCTTCCGTGTTTTTCTCTGGCTCTCCTGTCTCAACAGGGAACCTGAGAATGCAGCCGGTGATTCAGCCAGCTGACCATAGAGCTGATCAGAGACAAGAGTGGCTCCAAACATCTCTATGGCCTAAGAAACCGGAAGCTACGAGCATTTTATGACTTAGATTTCGCCGGATGTAAACAGCGCCATTGGGAAATTGGGGAAGCATTTTATCACACCGATCTTGGTGTGGTCAGATGCTTTGAGGGCAGAGGAGAGATCTAGGGTCTAATAGACCCCAATTTTTTCAAAAAAGAGTACCTGTCACTACCTATTGCTATCATAGGGGATATTTACATTCCCCGAGATAACAATAAAAATGATTTAAAAAAAAAAAAAATGAAAGGAACAGTTTAAAAATAAGATAAAAAAGCAAAAAAATAATAAAGAAAAAAAAAAAAAAAAAAAAAAGCACCCCTGTCGCCCCCTGCTCTTGCGCTAAGGCGAACGCAAGCGGCGGTCTGTCGTCAAACGTAAACAGCAATTGCACCATGCATGTGAGGTATCGCCGCGAAGGTCAGATCGAGGGCAGTAATTTTTGCAGTAGACCTCCTCTGTAGATCTAAAGTGGTAACCTGTAAAGGCTTTTAAAGGCTTTTAAAAATGTATTTATTTTGTTGCCACTGCACGTTTGTGCGCAATTGTAAAGCATGTCATGTTTGGTATCCATGTACTCGGTCTAAGATCATCTTTTTTATTTCATCAAACATTTGGGCAATATAGTGTGTTTTAGTGCATTAAAATTTAAAAAAGTGTGTTTTTTCCCCAAAAAATGCGTTTGAAAAATCGCTGCGCAAATACTGTGTGAAAAAAAAAAATGAAACACCCACCATTTTAATCTGTAGGGCATTTGCTTTAAAAAAATATATAATGTTTGGGGGTTCAAAGTAATTTTCTTGCAAAAAAAAAAAAACTTTTTCATGTAAAAAATAAGTGTCAGAAAGGGCTTTGTCTTCAAGTGGTTAGAAGAGTGGGTGATGTGTGACATAAGCTTCTAAATGTTGTGCATAAAATGCCAGGACAGTTCAAAACCCCCCCAAATGACCCCATTTTGGAAAGTAGACACCCCAAGCTATTTGCTGAGAGGCATGTCGAGTCCATGGAATATTTTATATTGCGACACAAGTTGCGGGAAAGAGACAAATTTTTTTTTTTTTTTTTTTTTTTTTGCACAAAGTTGTCACTAAATGATATATTGCTCAAACATGCCATGGGAATATGTGAAATTACACCCCAAAATACATTCTGCTGCTTCTCCTGAGTACGGGGATACCATATGTGTGAGACTTTTTGGGAGCCTAGCCGTGTACGGGACCCCGAAAACCAAGCACCGCCTTCAGGCTTTCTAAGGGGCGTGAATTTTTGATTTCACTCTTCACTGCCTATCACAGTTTCGGAGGCCATGGAATGCCCAGGTGGCACAAAACCCCCCCAAATGACCCCATTTTGGAAAGTAGACACCCCAAGCTATTTGCTGAGAGGTATAGTGAGTATTTTGCAGACCTCACTTTTTGTCACAAAGTTTTGAAATTTGAAAAAAGAAAAAAAAAAAAAGTTTTTTCTTGTCTTTCTTCATTTTCAAAAACAAATGAGAGCTGCAAAATACTCACCATGCCTCTCAGCAAATAGCTTGGGGTGTCTACTTTCCAAAATGGGGTCATTTGGGGGGGGTTTGTGCCACCTGGGCATTCCATGGCCTCCGAAACGGTGTTAGGCAGTGAAGAGTAAAATCAAAAATTCACGCCCTTAAAAACGCTGAAGGCGGTGATTGGTTTTCGGGGCCCCGTACGCGGCTAGGCTCCCAAAAAGTCCCACACATGTGGTATCCCCATACTCAGGAGAAGCAGCTAAATGTATTTTGGGGTGCAATTCCACATAGGCCCATGGCCTGTGTGAGCAATATATCATTTAGTGACAACTTTGTGCAAAAAAAAAAAAAAAAAAAAAAAAGTGTCACTTTCCCGCAACTTGTGTCAAAATATAAAATATTCCATGGACTCAATATGCCTCTCAGCAAATAGCTTGGGGTGTCTACTTTCCAAAATGGGGTCATTTGGGGGGGGTTTGTGCCACCTGGGCATTCCATGGCCTCCGAAACTGTGATAGGCAGTGAAGAGTGAAATCAAAAAGTTACACCCTTAGAAATCCTGAAGGCGGTGATTGGTTTTCGGGGTCCCATACGCGGCTAGGCTCCCAAAAAGTCCCACACATGTGGTATCCCCGTACTCAGGAGAAGTAGCTGAATATATTTTGGGGTGCAATTCCACATAGGCCCATGGCCTGTGTGAGCAATATATCATTTAGTGACAACTTTTTGTAAATATTTTTTTTTTTTTTTTTTTTTGTCATTATTCAATCACTTGGGACAAAAAAAATAAATATTCAATGGGTTCAACATGCCTATCAGCAATTTCCTTGGGGTGTCTACTTTCCAAAATGGGGTCATTTGGGGGGGTTTTGTACTGCCCTGCCATTTTAGCACCTCAAGAAATGACATAGGCAGTCATAAACTAAAAGCTGTGTAAATTCCAGAAAATGTACCCTAGTTTGTAGACGCTATAACTTTTGCGCAAACCAATAAATATACGCTTATTGACATTTTTTTTACCAAAGACATGTGGCCGAATACATTTTGGCCTAAATGTATGACTAAAATTGAGTTTATTGGATTTTTTTTATAACAAAAAGTAGAAAATATCATTTTTTTTCAAAATTTTCGGTCTTTTTCCGTTTATAGCGCAAAAAATAAAAACTGCAGAAGTGATCAAATACCATCAAAAGAAAGCTCTATTTGTGGGAAGAAAAGGACGCAAATTTCGTTTGGGTACAGCATTGCATAACCGCGCAATTAGCAGTTAAAGCGACGCAGTGCCAAATTGGAAAAAGACCTCTGGTCCTTAGGCAGCATAATGGTCCGGGGCTCAAGTGGTTAAAAAAAGAGAATTTAATACTTCAAACTAAGCTCGAAGATAACGAAAATAGAGCCAGACGTTCAAACTTGCGCATAAGGGGAATACCTGAAACTGTGACAGACCTGCAATCTACTATTACTGCTCTATTACAAGAACTAAAGCCAGATATCCCTATTGAATGTTTAGAACTGGACAGAGTACACAGAGCCCTCACAGCCAAAAAGAAAGATGGACCCCCACGTGATATAATCACAAAATTTCATTATTACAGAACGAAAGAACAAATACTAATTGCTGCAAGAGAAAAAAAGGAACTTAATTTTCAAGGACACAATTATCAAATTTTTGCTGACCTATCCCAACTTACTATTACTAAAAGACGATCCATGAAACCCCAACTAATGGAACTGCAACGCCACAACATTATGTATCAATGGGGCTTCCCCTTTTCAGTCAGATTTAACTACCAAGGTACAATTTACAGAAGCAGATCAGCAGATGAACTACAACAAACCCTTTTAAAATTAAATCTGACAGAACCCACAAGCAGCAACACTCCCACACGCAGTAGAATGGCATCATCTTCACCTTCAGGCAGCACCCAGAAAATTTCAGAACAAAATGGGAATCATCATTCTCACAAAAGAGGCCGTTATGCCACATCATCCATGGACCAAGATGATTCAATGGACTGACATCCTAATTCCTGATATCTCTTCATTTATTATACTAAGAGATGGTTCTCTATAAAAAACCTATATTTATAACTGAATGTAACTGCATTCTGATAGTCACACACTGTGTGGGATCATGTTACATTCCAGTTATATTTCTTATTACTTCTGATTCATATAGCCTTAGAATATATAAGTGAAATAAGGAAATTCTTGTTCAGTTATATATTATCAGGTAATAACAATAGATTTATTACTTTTTAGGACAAATATGTTCAATAATCCAGAAGTAATGGAAGCTTTTTCTTTCTTTTCTTAAAACAAATATATTATTACCTAACTAGTTCCTAGAATTATGTTTTTGTTTATTCTAATCTGAAGCAATACAACCTCAATTTTATGAGTTAACATATTTAAACAGTTGCATATGAATAAAATATGTAATTGTTTACTCTAAAAGGGTTAAAATCCCAAAATAATTCAAACTATCTTCATCAATACCAAAGTTATTAACAGTACCTTTCTAACTGAATTATTTAGCCTAGGGCAAGACTAACCATAAACAACCACCCTGGAATAAATAATTTCAACAAAAACTATATTCTGCACTCCAATTAATGAATCATCATTTTGATGTCTTTTGACATAGCACTTCTCTCCTGTAAGCGGAAGATCCGTGTACCCCCATTAGCCCTCCTCATTCTCCCAACCATATTATGTGGGAGTGTGACGAAGGCACTTATTCCCCTGAGAGAGATATTTATTCTCTTTCACGGGTAAATTGTGATTACTTGCAAAAAATAATTTATACAATGTATCATCTAATCTCATATGTTTTTTGTTTACTCTTTACTCCAGAATTCACTGGTTTCTTTTCTATCTATTCATCTCTTCAGTCCACACAGGTTGATCTGCGCAGTCAGCTCTGCATAACAAAAAGTAAGTCAAAACTATTTGATCTATTGCCATGGCACCACTGAATATACTTTCCCTGAATGTTCAGGGAATAAATGTCCCTCAAAAAAGGACCAAAGCCTTCCGTACTTTCCATAACAAGAAGGCTCACATAGTATGCCTCCAAGAAACACACTTCACCAAAGATTCTACTCCAAAATATATTTCTCCTTTTTATCAACAAATTTACACGGCTTCTGCCTGTACCAAGCAAAGGGGAACTCTAATTGCATTTCACCGATCCACACCATTCACCTTATCATCAGAAATTAAAGACCCAGAAGGTAGATACCTGATACTCATGGGTTATATAATGGATACAGCAATCACAGTGATTTCCTACTACGCTCCTAACAAACAACCTACACCATTCCTCTCACATATATTACAAGTGATTATTACACACAAAATAGGAACAGTGATAATGTGTGGGGATTCGAACCAGGTCCTCCTCCCATTTCTAGATAAATCACCTTTTACACCATCCAAAATAACCTCTAGATTACCTTTTTCTCAACTTCTTTCCAAATACAATCTGGTAGATTCATGGAGAGAAAGTAACCCAATGAAAAAGAAATTCACTTATTTCTCGCACCCTCATCAAACCTTCACCCGAATAGATCATATTTTTCTAACAATAGGAATGATACCAGAAATTATTGCATCAGATATAATTCCGATTCCGTGGTCTGACCATAATGCAGTATACACTACTATAGCCTCAGCCATACCAAAAGCGCATGACCCAACGTGGTACTTACCGGACATAATGCTCAAACACCCACTACATCAGATGGCCATTGAACAAGCTTTAAAGGAATACATATCAATTAATAATACAACAGACATTTCCCCAATAACACTGTGGGAAGCTCATAAGCCTGTCTTGCGTGGTACAATACAAAGACAAATGGCACTATTTAAACTGGAACGCAAAAATCTAGCAAAAAAACTAGAACTCAATTTAAATGCAGCCTACATATCATTTCAAGATAATCCATCTCAGAGTACAAAATCTCATCTGGAAAAATCTAGATTGGAATACGATCTATTTCTCACTGAGTCAGTTGATAAATCCCTCAAACGCTCCAAACACAATTTCTACATGAATACAAACAAACCAGGTACATATTTGGCTCGGGCATTAAATTCAACTAACAAATCTTTCAAACCAATACGTTTGAAATTATCAAAAAATGTTTACACTTGTAATCCAGTTAAAATAGTCCATAAATTTCACTCACATCTCGCAACTTTATACAAGACAAACAATGAATTTAATCCTACAGAGGCTGAATCCTTCTTCTCAAAAATAACCTTACCTGAGTTATCTCAGAATCAAAAAAGCAGTTTGGATGAGCCTATAACTATAGATGAAGTTGCTAATGCCATAAAAGACCTAAAACTTAACAAAAGACCAGGCCCAGACGGCTACTCGGCTTTATACTATAAAACATTCTCAGAAATACTCTCTCCCATTCTCACTGAAACTTTTAACAAACTTCTAGATGGACATTCTTTTCGGCAAGAAACACTAATGGCAATTGTTTGTATGATCCCAAAACCCCTTTCTGATGATACTTCCTGTGTGAATTATCGGCCTATCTCTCTGTTAAACCTCGATATTAAATTATTAGCAAAAATAATAGCAAAACGCCTCAATAGCATTATAGGAAAATTAATACATAGAGATCAAGTAGGCTTCATGCCAAATAGACAGGCAGGCGATAATATACGCAGGGCAGTGTTATTGGCACATATTGCTAAAAAACGGAAAATCCCTTTATGTTTTCTATCTCTCGATATTAAGAGGGCATTTGACACAGTATCCTGGCAATATATGCAATATTCATTACAAAAATGGGGTTTTGGACCCCACTTTTTAACATGGATCAAAGCATTATATAATAAACCCAAAGCCTATATAAAATATGCTGGATACAAATCTGAAGTCTTTAATATCGAAAGAGGTACCCGACAGGGTTGCCCATTATCTCCCTTATTATTTGCCCTTATACTCGAACCCATGGCCCAATACATCAGAACAAACCAAACTATAACTGGCATTGAAGTAGGAGGTATTACACACAAATTATGTATATTTGCAGACGATATATTACTTTTTCTATCATCACCACAGGTCTCTGGTCCTAACTTAATACCAGCTCTTGATGGATTTGCAGCCCTATCCGGCCTTATGATTAATCCTAAGAAATGCCTAGTGCTTAATATTTCACTCACAAACATGGAATTGATCCCGGCTAGGGCTGCACTCCCATTCACATGGGCAGAAAAATCAATCCCATATCTTGGAATTCATTTAACAGCATCTCATTCTGACTTATTCTCAACCAATTATCCTCCTGTATTAAGACAGATCACAAATCTAATAAAACAATGGTCGCAACTTCCTTTATCCTGGATAGGGAAGATTAATGCAATCAAAATGACTATTCTACCCAAATTGCTTTATCTATTCAGAGTCCTCCCTATTCTAATTCCTTCCTATTTTTTGAGAATAGTACAAAAAAGAGCAACTTCGTTTATATGGGGCTCTTCTAAACCACGTATACCTATACACACACTACATCTTCCCAAAAATAAAGGAGGCCTGGGATACCCTAATTTTACTAACTACTACAGAGCAGCACATTTGGCCAGTCTGTCCAAATACCATGCAAAACAGGAAATCCCATTATGGCTATTTATAGAGGCTTCAGAAAATGACCCTCTATTAATATCAAATTTATTATGGCTTGATCCTAAAGACCGCTTTAAAATTCATAATCCCATAACTAAACACTTCTTATCTCTCTGGGATAAACTAAAAACCAAATATCAGTTACAATCTCCACACAATCCTCTCCTTTCTTTTATCAGAAATCCGGCCTTTTATCCGGCATGGATCTACCCAAATTCTTTTAAGGCTTGGACAACATCAGGCATTCAGACACTAAATGACTTCATAGCATCTAAATCATTCCTTTCATTCCCATCGCTTAGAGAAAAATATGATCTACCAAACTCTGAGATATTTAGATATCTCCAAATCAAAAATTTCTATACACCATTCCTAAAGGGGGATACACCATTATCCCAATTATCCATTTTTGAATCTGTACAAAAGATCCATTTGCTAAAGGTACAATTTCATCGCTTTATAATCAATTATATGGAGTAGCAAATCTTAATAGACCCTCTTACGTTCAGAGGTGGGAGGAGGACCTGGGACGAACTTTAGAAGACACGGACTGGTCTAACATATGGCTCACATCTAAGTCATCTTCACCCAACATCTTAGCACTGGAGACAAATTATAGAGTCCTAACTCGCTGGTACCTTGTACCCGCTAGAGTGGCAAAATATTCACCTAATACCTCCGCTCTTTGTTTTCGAGGATGCCCAGAAATAGGCACATATTTACACATATGGTGGACGTGCCCAGTAATCCAAACCTTCTGGAAGGAAGTCTTCGTGATTGCATCTAAAATATTTAAAAAAATAATACAACCAGATCCATATTTAACTTTACTTAATCTAAAACCGGAATGGTTAACACTCTCTCAATTCAAACTTATGATCCAACTAATAACGGCTGCAAAACAAACAGTGGCCAAGGCATGGAAATCTCCTACATTGGTACTAGCAGAAACAATTCACAGAATGAATAATACAATGTCCCATGCTAAGATGGTAGCCATCGATCAAAATCAAATTCCAAAATTTGAAAAACTTTGGCATCCTTGGATAAAACAACAGTTCCTGTCAAACTTCAATGACTCTGTCCTGTTGCCATGGTAACAGATTAAATGACTTACAGAGACACCCATTCTAAGGCTTCAAAGAGAACTAAAAAGAATAATAAACTGACGAGCGGGACAACCTTGTGAACCATACCTCTACCTTTCAACCCTTTTTCTTCTTTCTCTTTCCTTTTCTCCACTTTACGATTAAAGCTCATTATCAGAATTTATTTGACCTATATACACTCTACTTGTAAACAATATGTATAGTAGGTATAAATCATTTAAATACCTACAAAAGTAACTAAGGAAATGATATATATCTTTAATTTAGGTTTACGTGAACCCAATGTTTAATATTTGAAATTTCATGATATTTACCTATATAAACCCTACTGTAAATCAATGAGCTTATTTTATAGATCCTTGTAAACTTACTTTATGTATCTTTATAACATTGTATACTCAATAAACTTCTTTTGACAAGGAAAAAAAAGAAGATAATAAAGTGACAATAGTGCAACATGAATACAAGTACAAATAGTGATAATAGTGCAAATAGTCATTTTCCTGTGCAAAAAGGTGCTAGTGCTCCAAGTCTCAATATTGTGGTGATCCACCTCTTGGGGGTAGTGTAAATTCTAGACTCACCAAATGAGTTGGACCCTTTTGCCTTATAGCAAACAGAGTCGATTGTGCTTGTAGGTCTTTCTGGGGACCTAACCCCGTACCCTGGACCCAATTGGTCCATGAGGTGTTGTGTGGAGCATGATACACTTGTGAGAAGGAACTGTGTGCTGTTTGGTTACTGAGACACTGCTGAGCTGTGGTGATCGTTTCTCTGGACCCCTGGAGCAGGCAGGGACTTTAAACCCTGCTAAGGGACAAGTTTATGCTGGCGATAAAGGCTGTTCGCTGTTGCAAAAGCGATTGGCTAGTGATCTGGAACCCTAAAATATCAATATTTTTGTTGCATACATTTGCCACAGCCAGAGGATCCCTACCCCAGAGGGGACACCGGAAACTACCAGAGTCCATGGTACATAGTTACAGAGTTAGTCAGGTTGAAAACCATACAAATAAATAAAATAAAAAAATAATATCATACAATCCCATATACTCAATCCTATACCCACAGTTGGTCCAGAGGAAGGCGAAAATCCCCAGCAAAGCATGATCCAATTAGCTACAGCAGGGGAAAAAATTATTTCCTGATCCCCAAGAGGCAATCGTATTTTCCCTGGATCCACTTTACCTATAAATGTTAGTACACAGTTATATTATGTACATTTAGGAAAAAATCCAGGACTTTCTTAAAGCAATCCACTGAGCTGGCCAGAACCACCTCTGGCTGGAGTCTATTCCACATTTTCACAGCTCTTACTGTGAAGAAACCTTCCATATTTGGAGATGAAATCTCTTTTCCTCTAGGCGTAAAGAGTGCCCCCTTGTCCTCTGTGACGACCGTAAAGTGAATAACTCAACACCAAGTTCACTATATGGACCCCTTATATATTTGTACATGTTGATCAATTCCCCCCTTAAAGCGGGGGTCCACCTATACCGCCAAAAAAAAAAATATTAAAAGCCAGCAGCTACAAATACTGCAGCTGCTGACTTTTAATAAATGGCCACTTACCTGTCCCAGGGTCCAGCGATGTCGGCAGGCGACGCCGAGAACCCGCTCGGTTCTCGGCAGCTGCCGCCGCCGCCATCCTAGGTTAGGGAATCAGGAAGTGAAGCGTTGCGGCTTCACTTCCCGGTTCCCTACTGCGCATGCGCGAGTCATGCTGCGCATCGTAACTGGTCCCTGCTCTCTCCTGGGAGCTGTGTGTTTCCCAGGAGACAGCACGGAGGGACAGGAAGAGGCAGACTCCCATGGGAGTCTACGCCGGAAGTGGGTGCAAATACCTGTCTTAGACAGGTATCTGCACCCCCCTCCCCCCTGAAAGGTGCCAAATGTGACACCCTGGGGGGGAGGGTTCCGAAAAGCGGAAGTTCCATTTTTGTGTGGAACTCCGCTTTAATCTCCTCTTCTCAATTGTGAATAAATTCAGTTCCTCTAATCGTTCCTCATAGCTGAGCTCCTCCATGCCTCTTATCAGTTTGGTTGCCCTTCTCTGCACTTTTTCAAGTTCCCCGATATCCTTTTTGAGAACTGGTGCCCAAAACTGAACTGTATATTCCAGATGAGGTCTTACTAATGATTTGTACAGGGGCAAAATGATATCTCTCTCTCTCTCTCTCTCTCTGGAGTCCATACCTCTCTTAATAGAAGAAAGGACTTTGCTCACTTTGAAACCACAGCTTGGCACTGCATGCTATTATTGAGCTTATGATCTACCAAAACCCCCATATCCTTCTCCACCATTGATTTCCCCAGTTGTACTCCCCCTAGTATGTATGATGCATGCATATTCTTAGCCCCCAAGTGCATAACTTTACATTTATCAACATGAAACCTCATCTGCTGTGGGGGCGTGGCCAACGCCAGGGATGTGAGGACACGAGTTGCTTGAGCTCCGTCCGTGCCGCACTTATCCTCTTCTGATCCTGCAGACCCATCCGTTTTTCACGTGAAGACGTAATCACGAAACGTACGTCGAGGCGGTACCTGGTCATGCTACTCCACGTCACTTCCGGTCCCTCTGGTTGTTTCCAGTCGGGTGGTGAAGCGCACGCCAACCACGGAGGTGGAAGCAAGGCGCCATACACAGCCATCCATAAGAAACAAGCCAGCAGCCCCAGTGCCGGGTAAAGGCACTTGTACATGTAAGCGGCCACTCGGCTTTTGCTTTTTTATTACTTTTTAATAAATAGGATTACGATATGGGTTTCTATCATTTCTTTTATACATCCCACGCATAACTCTGAGGAAGGTTCCTATACATCTCCAGGCTATATCTATGTGAGCAGGCACTATCCTGCCAAAGCGTCTTTTGACTTTCTTTTTAATTAAAGAAGACAAATCTTTCTGGTAAGCAGATCATTTACCTAGAACACGATGGGGGTCGTTATAGTGTCTGGTGAAGGCTTATTCACTACTTCTTTGGAAGATTATCTACACAGAAGAATTTTGTTTTTAGATCACTATGAACTTTTGTTTGGGACTATTTACTTTTACAATTTTCTAATCATGGGTGACTTCATTGTCATCCGATCACTTAAATTGATCTATTTATCTAATTTATGTATGCATGTCAATTTATTTTTGAGTATTGCTTTATAGATTTATTTACCAAGAGTAATTACAAAAAAGCGCCCTCTTTATATTACCTAATCACTTTTTGAGTATTATTATACCCATTTGGGGAGCAGCTTCACAGTTTTTTAGTTTTTTGAGTGTTTATTATTTGGCGCGGAGTATACACCAATTGTCCACTATTGATGGCTCTACAGCGTTGACAATATTGATAATCCAATATAATCCTTCATGTTGTGAGTGCAGCCTGTCTGCTGTCCGTCTCTTTCCATATTACCATGCATGCTTTGCTTCTCCTCTGTTTACTTTCAATTTCTAAGGACTACATATCCCATGGTACCTTGTAGCCTGAAAGCGGAGATTCCCGTACTGACTCCACCTCCTGGAACTCCTCCTCTCAGCACCTCTGTACGTAGGTCAGAAGGCAGGTTCTATGAAATGTGTGACAGCTGTGCCTACCCCAGGGCATAGTAAATATGTGTCACAGAATATAAGGAGTAAGTGTGTGGGGATATTGACAGAGTAAGTTTACAAACGGCCCCCACCCGTCTCCATATCATTGCAGGGTGGAAGCGACGTCAAAACGTCACTTCCACCCATAGCTCTTAAAGAACCTTTTTTTTTTTTTAACCACTTTAATACCAGGCACTTAGACACCTTCCCATCCAGGCCAATTTTCAGCTTTCAGCGATGTTGCAATTTGAATGACAATTGCGCAGTCATATAACACTGTACCCAAACAAATTTTTTTTATCATTTTGTTCCCACAAATAAAGCTTTATTTTGGTGGTATTTGATGACCTCTGCGGTTTTTATTTTTTGCGCAACAAATAAAAAAGACAGAAAATTTTGAAAAAAAAAAACAAGTTTTTCTTTATTTCTGTTAAAAATTTTTGTAAATAAGTACGTTTTCTTCTTCAATGACGGGCACTGATATGGCTGCACTGACGGGCATTGATACGGCGGCACTGATGGGCACCAATGAGGTGGCACTGGTATGCGGCACTGATGGGCACTCGTAGGTGGCACTGATGGGTACTTACGGGTGGCACTGACAGGTGGCACTGATGACACTGATTGGTGGCATTGCTGGGCAGAACTGAAACATAATGGTGCCAATCAGTGCCCATTTTTGGGCACAGATTGGGCACAAATTGGGCACATGTGGAACATACCTGGCCATCCACATGTTGCCCCTTCCCTGGTGGTCCTAGTGGCGATCCCTGGTGGTCCAGTGTGGTGATCTGAGGGGGGGCTGCACTGATAAACAATCAGCGCAGACCCCCCTGTCAGGGGAGCCGCCGATCGGCTCTCCTCTACTCGCGTCTGTCAGACGCGAGTGAGGAAAAGCCCATCAACAGCTCTTCCTATTGTCATCTTGATCAGCCGTGATTGGACACGGTTGATCATGTGGTAAAGAGCCTCCGCCGGAGGCTCTTTACCAAGATCGGTGGAGCGGTGTGTCAGGCTGACCCACCGATCGCTGCGCGCGGCGGCATGTTATCCTGCTGAACGTCATATGACGCCCAGTCAGGATCACTAAACCACTGCCCGGCCGTCATCTGCTATGGGCCGGGCGGGAAGTGGTTAAATGACAATTTTATTTTTTTTATTGCATTTTAGTGTAAATATGAGATCTGAGGTCTTTTTGACCCCAGATCTCATATTTAAGAGTTCCTGTCATGCTTTTTTCTTTTACTTTTAATAGGAATAAAAGTGACACAATTTAAAAAAAAAAAAAAAAAAAAAAAAAAACTAAAAATAAAAAATAAAATAAATAACAATAAAAAAAAAATGTTTTTAAACACGCCCCGTCCCGATGAGCTCGCGTGCAGAAGCGAATGCATACCTGAGTAGCGCCCACATATGAAAACGGTATTCAAACCACACATGTGAGGTATCGCCACGATCGGTAGAGCGAGGGCAATAATTCTAGCCCTAGACCTCCTCTGTAACTTAAAACATGCAACCTGTAGAATTTTTTAAACATCGCCTCTAGAGATTTTTAAGGGTAAAAGTTTGTCGCCATTCCACGAGTGGGCGCAATTTTGAAGCGTGACATGTTGGGTATCAATTTACTTGGCGTAACATTATCTTTCACAATATAAAAAAAAATTGGGCTAACTTTACTGTTGTCTTATATTTTTAATTCAAAAAAGTATTTCTTCCAAAAAAAGCACGCTTGTAAGACCGCTGTGCAAATATGGTGTGACAGAAAGTATTGCAACGACCGCCATTTTATTCTCTAGGGTGTTAAAAAAAATGTATAATGTTTGGGGGTTCTAAGTAATTTTCTAGCAAAAAAAAAACTGTTTTTAACTTGTAAACAACAAATCTCAGAAAGAGGCTCAGTCCTTAAATGGTTAAGTATGAAACCACTTCCATTAGACCCACTCAGAACAGAGGCAGAGACAAACACACATGGATTTCTTCAGAATAACAAAAAGTAGGAATCTGCAACAAGGTTGTTATAATCTTTGCAATGTTCATTGATCACCCAAAGGGGAATGTTTTTTTCTCAACAAAAGTGGAGTTACACTTTAATAACACCCTCAGATCAGTTCTCATATCGCAATGCGAACTGTCAAATGGTGCAGGAATGGAATCGCATGGGTGTGAACACCCATGCAATCCGATTCCAGTGCAGACCAAATAAAGGGCACCACACCATTTTGGGTCGAATGTGATGTGAATTCAGCCATACAATTTGTATGGCTGAATTTGCATCGCGCAGACATCTCATGTGATCTGCACAGTAGTGCGGTGCGAATCACATGCAATGTCTAACATTGCACAAGAATGAACCCAGCCTAAATGTCTTTGCATGCATTGCCACATAGGCTAACATAGAGGTACTTTTACAGGAATAAAAAAAAACTGAACACGGTAACAACAGTACCCATGAATTGGCAGAAAAAATGCCTCTATGCTGCGTAAGTCTATGCGTGTACACGTGTATTGTGTTCAGCGTAAATGCATTCTACTGGGCAGCATTATCATTTATTCTGGCCAATGGAATAAATTTACATGTGCGCTTATGCACGTTTAGATGCAGTTTTGCACATAAAAAACACTGTGCTGCGTACAAATTCACACAAAAATGCCTGCATGTGCATGACCACAATAAATAACATACAGCGGCGTTAATGGTATAAAAAAAACACAGCAGTCTTTTTATGTTCCTGTGCATGAGGCCTAAAGCTGCCCATACAGCAGATGAAAAGAATTTCAAACAAAAATTCTTAGGAAAATTGCTACAAAAATTCAAAGAACATTGTCATAATGTTTGAAGGTCATACAAAAGATTTTGTTTGCTTTTCACATTTGACTTTGGAATGAATGGATTTTACCGAACGAAAACCAAATACATTATTAGAAATTTTTTTGAGGAAAATTATCCATCCTGCTCCTTCACATTTTTTTGTCACTGCGGTTGAAAAGGAATGTCGATTTGATCCACTGATTGGAAAAACTAACAAACTTTCTAAGAACATTCTTTTCCTAAGGGTTTTTGTTAGAAAATCTATGGCCAGATTTAGAAGCTTTTTCTAAGTTGCATATATGCAAGGCCTAAGTGTTACCAATTACTTATCATGCATGCACTTATAATTAAAACTGTGGGTAAAGGTTTGTATATATAGGACTATACACGTGTGTGTGTGTGTATATATATATATATATATATATATATATATATATATATATGATATGATTGTGAATATTTTATTATATCTTTTTATGTGACAACACTGAAGAAATGACACTTTGCTACAATGTAAAGTAGTGAGTGTACAGCTTGTATAACAGTGTCAATTTGCTGTCCCCTCAAAATAACTCAACACCCAGCCATTAATGTCTAAACCGCAATTAGCAATGGACCCAATTAGCCATTTTGCCTCCCCGATGTCATGTGACTCATTAGTGTTACAAGGTCTCAGATGTGAATGGGGAGCAGGTGTGTTAAATTTGGTGTTATCGCTCTCACTCTCTCATACTGGTCACTGGAAGCTCAACATGGCACCTCATGGCAAAGAACTCTCTGAAGATCTGAAAAAAAGAATTGTTGCTCTACATAAAGATGGTCTAGGCTATAAGAAGATTGCCAAGACCCAGAAAATAAGCTGCAGCATGGTGGTCAAGACCATACAACGGTTTAACAGGACAGGTTCCACTCAAACACCATGGTCAACCAAAGATGTTGATTGCACGTGCTCATACCAGTGGTTGTCTTTGGGAAATAGATGTATGAGTGCTGCCAACATTGCTGCAGAGGTTGATGGGGTGGGGGGTCAGCCTGTCAGTGCTTAGACCATACGCCACACACTGCATCAAATTGGTCTGCATGGCCAGAACGAAGCCTCTTCTAAAGATGATGCACAAGAGCCTGCAAACAGTTTGCTGAAGACAAGCAGACTAAGGACATGGATTACTGGAACCATGTCCTGTGGTCTGATGAGACCAAGATGAACTTATTTGGTTCAGATGGTGTCAAGCGTGTGTGGCGGCAACCAGGTGAGGAATACAAAGACAAGTGTGTCTTGCCTACAGTCAAGCATGGTGGTATGAGTGCTGCCGGCACTGGGGAGCTACAGTTCATTGATGGAACCATGAATGCCAACATGTACTGTGACATACTGAAGCAGAGCATGATCCCCTCCCTTCGGAGACTGGGCCGCAGGGCAGAATTCCAACATGATAGCGACCCCAAACACACCTCCAAGATGGCCACTGCCTTGCTAAAGAAGCGGAGGGTAAAGGTGATGCACTGGCCAAGCGTTAATTAATTAGAGTAATCAGAGTAAAGGGGGCTAAATACAAATGCACGCCACACTTTTCAGATATTTATTTGTAAAAAATTGTGAAAACCATTTATAATTTTCCTTCCACTTCACAATTACAGTGGGGTTGGAAAGTATTCAGACCCCCTTAAATTTTTTCACTCTTTGTTATATTGCAGCCATTTACTAAAATCATTTAAGTTCATTTTTTTCCTCATTAATGTACACACAGCACCCCATATTGACAGAAAAACACAGAATTGTTGACATTTTTGCAGTTTTATTAAAAAAAGAAAAACTGAAATATCATATGGTCCTAAGTATTACTTACTTGTCTGCAGAAATATTACAAGAATCGCTACCCCAAACCACCCCAGTCATACTCACACAATGGAGGCTGAGCAGGGGAACCCAACGGAGGTCCATCAGGGGCTGCCCTTTGCCGCAGGTGGTCGCCGGCAGGAGGATCCGGATGCATAAGCCCTGGAGACAGACAGTTGATCCTGGGAGGAGGTGCAGAGGGAAGAGAATGCCGGGAGTAGCTCAAATCTATGGCAAGAAAAACAGGCTGTTGTTGTGTGTAGTGGCCAACAGGTCGCAGTGAAGGGCCAGAAAACTCACCTAGCCGGGCTGGAGCCTCCAGCCTCAAGTGATCCGTGAGCCCTGTCAGAGGAACAGCAGCATGGTCACATGGAGAGGAACGGGAAGCAGCAGGAGCAGGAGAAGAGCCAGGAAACGGGCCGAGGCGGGACCGGGAGCTGGGATCCACTCTCAGACGACCCGTGCCATCACTCCTACAGTAAGGTGACCAGATTTTTTTTAAAATGAAATCCGGGGACATTTTTTTTTTTTTTTAATTGACAAATGGTAAACTATTTTATAAGCATATTTTCCTCAAATGATATATGCAGTGTTTATGGACTAATTGTATGATATATACGTTATTTCCTATATTTCGTCCATGAGATAAAAAAAAAGGTTAGAGCAGTACAGTGACAATATACAGCAGTACAGTGACAGTATACAGCAGTACAGTGACAGTATATGGCAGGTTAGGGAAGTACAGTGACAGTATACGGCAGGTTAGGGCAGTACAGTGACAGTATATGGCAGGTTAGGGAAGTACAGTGACAGTGTACATATCCAACAAAATAAATGTGTACAGTATCTTCAAAACAGTTCATATGTAAAAAAATAAATAAATTGCAAAATGCAAAGGAAAATCGATATGCAAAAAAAAAGGACGATCAATGTCCACTTCAGCCAATCCCTATCCGCAGGGCGCCACCTGTTCCCCCAGCCTCTCACCTCTAGCAGCGGCCCCTACGGGCCAAGTTGGGCTCAGAACAACCAGAGACGCTGACTTCCACAAAACGATCGACCGTCTGATATTCAGCAGACACCTCCGGACCCAGCAGTGAAGGCTTATAGTAAAATAGAAGAAGGGTGGCTCCAATGCGTTGCGTCACTGCTCATGTGACTAATATATATATATATATATATATATATATATATATATATATATATATATATATATATATATATATATATATATATATATATATATATATATATACACATACACACACACAGTATCTCACAAAAGTGAGTACACCCCTCACATATTTGTAAATATTTTATTATATCTTTTTATGTGACAACACTGAAGAAATGACACTTTGCTACAATGTAAAGTAGTGAGTGCACAGCTTGTATAACAGTGTCAATTTGCTGTCCCCTCAAAATAACTCAACACCCAGCCATTAATGTTAATTAACTAATTAATTAATTAACGCTTGGCCAGTGCATCACCTTTACCCTCCGCTTCTTTAGCAAGGCAGTGGCCATCTTGGAGGTGTGTTTGGGGTCGCTATCATGTCAAATTACTGGCCTGTGGCCCAGTCTTCAAAAGGAGGGGATCATGCTCTGCTTCAGTATGTCACAGTACATGTTGGCATTCATGGTTCCATCAATGAACTGTAGCTCCCCAGTGCCGACAGCACTCATACCACCATGCTTGACTGTAGGCAAGACACACTTGTCTTTGTACTCCTCACCTGGTTGCCGCCACGCATGCTTGACACCATCTGAACCAAATAAGTTCATCTTGGTCTCATCAGACCACAGGACATGGTTCCAGTAATCCATGTCGTTAGTCTGCTTGTCTTCAGCAAACTGTTTGCAGGCTCTTGTGCATCATCTTTAGAAGAGGCTTCGTTCTGGCCATGCAGACCAATTTGATGCAGTGTGCGGCGTATGGTCTAAGCACTGACAGGCTGACCCCCCACCCCATCAACCTCTGCAGCAATGTTGGCAGCACTCATACATCTATTTCCCAAAGACAACCACTGGTATGAGCACGTGCAATCAACATCTTTGGTTGACCATGGTGTTTGAGTGGAACCTGTCCTGTTAAACCGTTGTATGGTCTTGACCACCATGCTGCAGCTTATTTTCTGGGTCTTGGCAATCTTCTTATAGCCTAGACCATCTTTATGTAGAGCAACAATTCTTTTTTTCAGATCCTCAGAGAGTTCTTTGCCATGAGGTGCCATGTTGAACTCCCAGTGACCAGTATGAGAGTGAAAGCGATAACACTAAATTTAACACACCTGCTCCCCATTCACACCTGAGACCTTGTAACACTAATGAGTCACATGACACAGGGGAGGCAAAATGGCTAATTGGGTCCATTGCTAATTGCGGTTTAGACATTAATGGCTGTGTGTTGAGTTATTTTGAGGGGACAGCAAATTTACACTGTTATACAAGCTGTACACTCACTACTTTACATTGTAGCAAAGTGTCATTTCTTCAGTGTTGTCACATGAAAAGATATAATAAAATATTTACAAAAATGTGAGAGGTGTACTCACCTTTGTGAGATACTGAATATATTGTTTTTTTTCCTTATATTGGTTGAACTAGATTGGGCTTGTGTCTTTTTTCAGCCAGGCTAACTATGTAAAATAAGATATATTTGATATAGATATGCAGTATTTGATACTAGGTACTTTAAATACTTCTACACTAGATACTTCAAATCACCCGTCAGTCATATAAACCCTTTGCAAATTGAGCTACTTGAGAGCAGTTCAGGAGCAGATTATATTATACCTTTTGAAATGGGTTATGCTTACACCCAACTGCTTTCTGCAAACAGAAAGCAGTTGGGTGTAAACGGACAGTCCATCTGTTTACATCCGGCTGCCCATAGAGCAGAGTGGGCTGTGTCCGTGTCCAATCTGCATAAGCATAGCGGGAAAAAAACCTGTCGTCCGGCCAATGCACTCAGTTCAGCAGGGGATTAGCATACATTAGCACCTACAGGTACATTAATTTGGTGGAAGCATCATATGTGGAGGTGTACTGAGGCCAGAGTGTCTAAACAGAGACATGGACAACACAGCAAATGAGGATTTCTGAAGTTGGGTGGGCTGAGCCTAATGGCTAAGAATTTTTTTTTATATACGGTACCTTAACATTTAGCAAGAATATGCACCCTTTATCACACAAGGCATTTTTGTCTCTAAGATGGTGGTTGACAATTGGTTGCCTCCCAAGGCTAACTTTCCTTATCAACTTTTAGTGTGTATTTCTTCAAACGAGAACAGCGTGTTAGGAAAGCCTGAAAAACATCAGAGCAAACTACGCAGTAGCAGTGGATTTCCTCCAGCTGAAGGCAATTTTTCGCTATGTCAATCAAAGCTGAGTTGAGTCCACTAGAGGAGGTGGTCTGTATCACAAGCTTCCTGAGAGTTTTCACATAGTGGTCACTGACAAATGCTAGTTGTCTTGTCAATTCATTGCAAGTGTTGAGCTGTAATGTAGATATAGATATATTCGGCTTTAGGATTCGTAGAATTTTCCATGCAAGGACAGTATGGTCAAACTCTATATCCACAGAAGGAGAAGGTTGGTGTTGACAAAGTTCTCCTCAAACCTCATCAGAAATAGCAGTGAGATACTTATCAAGACGTTTACACAAAATATCCAGATGTTTAAAGGGTGGTCTTTCTGTCTTCATCAGTTCTCGGAATACATCTTCTGAAAGACTGGAACAAAAGGCACCTAGAATAGTCAGTTTGGGACACTTTTGTAAGACCTCTATAAGAGTTTCAGGAGTCACTTTGCAAACTAACATTCTATTGTTGATGTACAAGCTATGGAGATTTGGACTTCCTGTAGCAATGAGTCTTGTAAAACCATCACTGAGAGTAAGTGGAAGTTTTCTTAAGTCGATGTGATAGAGGTCTACCTGGCTTTTCTTACGGCAGTTCCATTAAACCGTCCAGAATTCCTAAGCCGGAGTAAAATAAAGGGTTCTCCCCACAACATATGATGGTCAAACTCTGTAACTTTTTGCCCTCTTTGGCCAAACATTTAAGCATCTGGATGACATTATTTCTATTTGCTTCTTTGGACTGGTCAAACACAATCTTCAATTGTCTAATCTGACCAAGGAAATTTTGCAAAACATCTAGGGACTGTAGCTGATCCTCTGTTATCCAGCTAAAAGAAAAGAAAATACAGGATGTGACTGAAATATTGATAGCGTTACCTGCACACAGTACATCTTAGGAACAATTAACAAGAACAGTTACTCTTGATGAATGCAGGATGATATGCTAGTTGCACGAGTGGCATATGGTGCATATTTGGCATCCCTTTCTTTCCTCGGTAAGAATGCCAGAACCTACATATGCATGTTGAATACTGTGGTTAATACCAGGTGGCATCATAACCAGATACCTTATTGGTTAGGGGTGGGGCTTGACCTTGTATTTGCTTTTAGAGTAGAAACAGTTTTAATGTGGCAAGCATGGCTTCTGTGGCCTAACTGTCCCCTGACATCAAGCATAAGGTCTTAAAGAATAAGTATCATTATAACGTTTAAAAATTATTTTTATTCCTTACAGAAGTGGTCTCCAAATGGCAGCCCAGATGCCTCCCTTACCTGGCCCTTGGGGCACTATTCCTCCCACTGCCAACTGACATCAACAATGTGGCACAATTTCTCCCGCTGACACCAAAAATGGGGCACAACTCCCAATGATACCAATGATGAGGAATAGTGCCCCATCATTGATGTCAGTGAAAAGAATAGTGCCCCATCATTGGTGTCAGTGGAAAGGATAGCGCCCCATCGGTGGTGTCTGTGGGAGGAATAGTGCCCCATGATTGATATCAGTGGAAAGAATAGTGCCCCATCATTGGTGTCAGTGGAAAGAATAGTGTCCCATAGGTGGCGTCTGTTGGAGGAATAGTGCGCCATCATTGATGTCAGTGGAAAGAATAGTGCCCCATCGGTGGTGTCTGTGGGAGGAATAGTCCCCAATTGTTGTAGTCAATGTAGGAAGGAATAGTGCCGCATATCAGAGGGAAGAATAGTGCCCCAAGGGCCAGGTAAAGGCAAGCAAAGGGCCTCATTCGGCCCCCAGGCCGCAGTTTGGAGACCACTGGTTTAGATCAAAGCATATTCATGTGTTAGAATGGCTCAGTCAAAGTCCAAACCTAAATCCATTTGAGAATCTGTGGCAAGACTTGAAAATTGCTGTTCACAGACGCTCTCCATCCAAACTGACAGAGCTTGAGCTATTTTGCAAAGACAAATGAGCAAAAATGTCACTCTCTAGATGTGCAAAGCTGGTAGAGACATCCCCAAAAAGACTTGCAGCTGTAATTGCAGCAAAAAGTGATTCTACAAAGTATTGACTCAGGGAAGCTGAATGCAAATGCACCCCACACTTTTCACATATTTATTTATTTAAAAAAATGTGAAAAACATTATTATTTTCCTTCCACTTCACAATTATGTGTCACTTTGTGTTGGTCTATCACATAAAATCCCAATAAAAGACATTTACGTTTTTGGTTGCAACATGACAAAATGTGGAAAATTTCAAGGGGTGTGAATACTTTTTCAAGGCAATGTAAGCATACAGAGCTGCTGCGAAAAGTGATCTGTTACTATTACTGTATGAGTGAACAATCAGCATTGCTTCTTCATTCATAATAGGAGAGTGTATGGGGCATGCATGGAGTGCACTATGGAGTACAGGAGAGTGTATGAGGATGCATGGAGTGTGCTATGAAGTATAGGAGAGTTAAAGGAGCATGCATGGAGTGCGCTATGTAGTATAGAGAGGTGATGGGGTATGCATGGAGTGCACTATGGCGTATGGCGGGGTAATGGGGCATGCATGGAGTGCACTATGAAGCATTGGCGAGTTAATAGGGCATGAATGGAGTGGGCTATGTAGTATAGGAGATTGTATGGGGCATGCATGGAGTGTGCTATGGGGTATAGGAAAGTGTATGGGGTATGCATGGAGTGCGCTATGGAGTACAGGAGAGTGTAAGGGCCATGCATGGAGTGTGCAATGGGGTATAGGGGAGTGTATGGGGCATGCATGGAGTGTGCAATGGGGTATAGGGGAGTGTATGGGGCATGCATGGAGTGTGCTATGGAGTATAGGAGAGTTAATGGGGCATGCATGGAGTGCGCTATGTAGTATTGAGAGGTAATGGGGATGGGGTATGCATGGAGTACGCTATGGCGTATGGAGGGGAAATGGGGCATGCATGGAGTGTGCTATGGGGTATAGGAGTGTGTATAAGGATGCATGGAGTGCACTATGGAGTATAGGAGAGTTAATGGGGCATGCATAAAGTGTGCTATGGTGTACAGGAGAGTGTATGAGGATGCATGAAGTGTGCTATGGGGTATGCATAGAGTATGCTATGGGGCATGCATGGAGTGCGCTATGGAGTATAGAGAGGTAATGGGGATGGGGTATGCATGGAGTGTGCTATGGAGTATAGGCGAGTTAATGGGGCGTGCATAGAGTGCACTATGGAGTATAGGAGAGTGTATGGGGCATACATGAAGTGCGCTATGGAGGATAGGAGAGAGTGTATTAGGTGTGCATGGAGTGCGCTATGGGGTATAGGAGAGTGTATGGGGCATGCATGGAGTGCAGTAGGGGTTCAATGGATCAAAAAACTCACGGTTCAGATCGTTCCTCGGATCAGGAGTCACGGTTCGGATCAACAAAAAAAAAAAAAAATCTCCCCCACTGTAATATCCACATCATCTCCCCCACTGTAATATCCACGTCATCTCCCCCACTGTAATATCCATGTCATCTCCCCCACTGTAATATCCATGTCATCTCCCCCACTGTAATAACATATTAGCAGGGTATGGCAGAGTATTGGCATGTATTGCAGAGTATTGGCAGAGTATTGGCACTGCTGCCATCCGATCTCTCCCCTCCGCTGTACAGATCAGTACACAGAGGGGAGAGGAACTGGTGTCATGACATGACGCCGGTTTGTTTACAAGTGATCGCTCCGTCATTTGACAGAGTGATCACGTGGTAAACGTCCGCCGGGTGTACCAAGATGGCCGTTGCTCCGGAGCTAGGCCAAAGCCACGGCCTTTCCTAAGGCCGAGGCAGCGGCGCGCTCCGCAGAGCGCATGTGTGCCAATCCAAACAGGTTGAACCGTTCGGATCACAGATCGATGACGACGGCGTATGGAGAGGTATTGGGGCATGCATGGAGTGTGCTATGGTGTATAGGAGAGTGTATGAGGATGCATGGAGTGTGCTATGGAGGATAGGAGAGTTAATGGTGCATGCATTGAGTGCGCTATGGAGTATAGGGGAGTGTATGGGGCATGTATGGAGTGTGCTATGGGGTATAGGAGAGTGTATAAGGATGCATGGAGTGCACTATGGAGCATAGGCGAGTTAATGGGGAATGAATGGAGTGTGCTATGAAGTATAGGAGAGTGTATGGGGCATGCATGGAGTGTGCTCTGGTGTACAGGAGAGTGTATGAGGATGCATGGATGGTGCTATGGTTTATAGGAGAGTGTATGGGGCATGCATGGAGTGTGCTATGGAGTATAGGAGAGTGTGTGGGGTGTGCATGGAGTGTGCTACGGGGTATAGGAGAGTGTATAAGGATGCATAGAGTGCACTATGGAATATAGGAGAGTTAATGTGGCATGCATAGTTGCCAATAGTCCCGAATTTACCAGGACATTCACGAATTTGAGCCTAGTCCCGATCCTAATGTTTCCCGCTATTTGTCCCAAATTTCTCCGCTTGTCCCGAGCATCAGAAATTTTTGGGCAATAAAGCGTTAATATCGCCTGCAGCCTTGTATCCTCCCCCTACAGAGCGTCCCCCCTTGCCTCATTTTGTCCTCCTTGTCTTCTATTGGACAAGGAGGACGCATGCTCTTTCTCCTTGCCTTGATTTGCCAAGTATGGCAAGCGGGGGCGTGGCTACTTAAGTTCCCACGCCAGCCCGCGCAGTCGGAGCACATGGATGGATGGTGGAGGTGGTGCGCCGCTCTGTCAATGCCAGGAAGCCAGGACTCGGAGGAGGTTCGCCTCCTCCTGTTTACACTGCTGCCTCAGGCTCAGCCTGGGAGGGACCCCGAGGAGAACTTGAAAGGTCCGGGGGAGCCTGAGGCCGGGACCACGGAACACTCAGCGCCACGTGGGGGGGAGCGAGCGAGTCACTTTACACAGACACGGTAAGTCAAAGTGCTCCCAGTCTCTGTTTGAGGGGGAAAAAAAAAAAAATTCTCCCTCCCTTTAGGGGGGGGGGGGGGGTGGATTTGGTACAGCGGGTTACTGTGCTCTCTAAGGGGGAAATTCTGTGTGAGGTGTTTTTTTTTTGGGGGGGGGGGGGGCACAAAGAGTTCAGTTTTTGGGGGTGGGGTGATAGGAAGCGACAGTGAGCACAGCCTTGATTGGTGGGATTTTTTTTTTTTTTGGGGTGGGGGGTATAGGAAGTGGCAATGGGTGGCCTTTATGGGGTTGGATGGCTGAAGGTGGACGCCCTCACGCACAGCCTTGATGGGGTTTTTTTTTGGGGGGGGGGAGATAGGAAGTGGCAGTGGGTGACCCCCTTATGAGGACAAATAGCTGTTGGTGGCCCAGTTAGATTTTTGTGTATTTAAAAAATTAACAGGGTCACCCACCGCCATGTCCCATCTACCCCCCCCCCCCCCCCCCCCATCAAGGCCGTGCTCACTGTCGCTTCCTATCACACCCCCCCAAAATGTGAAAAAAAAAAGAAGAGAGAGGAGGGGGTCCACCTTCAGCCATCCTACCCCATAAAAGCCACCCACTGCTGCTTCCTATTACCGCCCCAACCCCTAATTTTTATTTTTTTAAATACACAAAAATCTAGGGGGTGGGGGGCGGTAATAGGTAGTGGCAGTGGGTGGCCTTTATGCGGTTGGATGGCTGAAGGTGGACCCCCTCTCTTTTCTTTTTTTCACATTTTGGGGGGGTGTGATAGGAAGCGACAGTGAGCATGGCCTTGATGGGGTTTTTTTTGGGGGGGGGGGGGGGGAGATAGGAAGTGGCAGTGGGTGACCCCCTTTTGAGGACAAATAGCTGATGGTGGCCCGGTTAGATTTTTGTGTATTTAAAAAATTAACCGGGCCACCATCAGCTATTTGTCTCCATAAGGGGGTTACCCACCGCCACTTCCTATCTCCCCCCCCCCCCCCCCCCCAAAAAAAAAAAAACCCATCAAGGCCGTGCTCACTGTCGCTTCCTATCACACCCAATGTCGGTCCTTTCTTTCTTTCTCGCGGTCCTTTCTTTCTGTCCTCCTCCTTCTTTCTTCCTGTCCTCCCTCTGTCTTTCCTTCCCTTTCTCTTTGTCCTCCCTCTTTTCCTTTCTTTCTGTCCTTTCTCTCTGTCCTTTATTTCTTTCTGTCCTCCCTCTTCTTTCTCTGTCCTCCCTCTTTCTTCTTTTCGTCCTTTCTCTCTGTCCTTTCTTCTTTTCTTTCTTCTTTCTTTTTCTTTCTGTGCTCCCTCTGTCTTTCCTTCCCTTTCTCTTTGTCCTCCCTCTTCTTTTCCTTCTTTCTTTCTCTCCTTTATTTCTTTCTGTCCTCCCTCCTTTTTCTTTCTTTCTGTCCTTTCTTTCCCTCTGTCCTTTCTCTCTTTCTTTCCTTTCTGTCCTCCCTCTTTATTCTTTTTTTTCTGTCCTTTCTTTCTCTCTGTCCTTTCTTCCTTCCTTTCTCTCTGTCCTCCCTCTTTCCTTTCTTTCCCTGTCCCTTCTTTTCTTCCTTAACTTCTGTCCTTTCTTTCTGTCCTTCTTTCTTTCTGTTCTTTCCTTTGTTTCTTTCTCTCTGTCCTTTCTTTCTTTCTTTCTTCCTGTCCTTTCTTTCTGTCTTCCCTCTTTCTTCCTTCTTCCTGTCCTTTATTTCTTTCTTTGTCCTTTATCTCTCTCTCTGTCCTTTATCTCTTTCTGTCCTTTCTTTCTTTCCTCCCTCTGTCTTTCCTTCCCTTTCTCTCTTTCTTTCTTTTTCTTTGCAATGTAATAGAAATAATGCACTTCAATTATCACGGCACCATGGTTGGTATGGTGTCAGGATGACTGCATACTTGCCAACAGTCCCAATTTTTTTTTTTTTTCCCCCGGGACAATCTCGATTTTGGGACCCTCGTCCCGATCGGAGCTCATCCCGATTAATTTCCCAGGATTTTGCCTTTGTCCCGGGAAACTGATTCTGCATTATGGCGAGTTGAATGATTTCATTCTATATTACAATGTAATAGAAATAATGCGCTTCAATAATCCTGACACCATAACAACCATGATGCTGGGATGATTGAAGCGCTAACACCAGGTGTTTGGAGTATCTTTAGCTGCTAATTGTTAAACTGGAATACACATTTCTAGTGTGGTGTAGGATCTGGGGCTGCTGTCCCTCCATCCCTCATTTATCTCACTCTAACCACACCCCCTTTGAGCCACGCCCAGTTAAGCCACGCACACTATTTGCGTAAACCACGCCCATTTTTCGGCGCGCGACGCATCTTTACTTTCCTATACCGCACCTACTAACGCGTGCCCCGCCCCCTGATTATAAAGTGACACCGCCTACAGCCGAAAAAAGTGTCCCTAAACATTTTTTTACAATGTTGGCAACTATGTGCATGGAGTGTGCTATGGGGTAAGGAGAGTGTATGGGCCATGCATGGAGTGTGCTATGGAGTATAGGGGAGTGTATGGGCCATGCATGGAGTGTGCTATGGGATATAGGAGAGTGTATGGGGTATTCATGGAGTGTGCTATGGAGTATAGGAGAGTGTTTGGGGCATGCATGGAGTGCTCTCAGGAATATAGGAGAGTTTATAGGGGAAAAAATGGAGTGCGCTATGGAGTATAAGAGAGCATATGTGGCATGTATGGAGTGTGCTATGGAGTGTAGGAGAGCGTATGGGGATGCATGGAGTGTGCGATGGGGTATAGAAGATGCATGGTGTGTGCTGTAGAAGTGTATGGGGAATAGGAGAATCTATAGGAAACATATGGAGTGTGCCATGGTGTATAGTAGAGTATATAAGGAGCACACAGGGGGTGCAGTAGAGGAGATTGGATGGGTTCTGGGCTTCCTATCAGTCCCCATACTATAGATATAGATGAGGGGTCAGTGTGGATAAACAGCACTTCCGTATTTACATGTGATCGCTGCGCTACATGCCCCTGCCAAGTCCAGGCTGAGTGTGCAGGGTAAGCCGTGTGTGACGACCCATCATGCAGAGGGACAAAGGCTGCAAAATCAGTAATATATTCAGAAAACAGTACAGGGATTTAACCGCTTCAAGACCAGGCCTTTTTCTGACACTTGTTGCTTACACGTTAAAATCTGTATTCTTTGCTAAAAAATTACAAAGAACCACCAAACATTATATACATTTTTTAGCAGAGACTAAAGAATAAAATGGTGGTCGTTGCAATATTTTATGTCACACTGTATTTGCACAGCGGTCTTTCAAACGCAATTTTTTTGGGGAAAAATACACTTCAATGAATTAAAAAAAAAAACGAAACAGTAAAGTTAGCCCATTTTTTTTTTTTTTTTTTGTAGAATGTGAAAGATGATGTTACGTCGAGTAAATAGATACCTAACATGTAAAGGATTGAAATTGCACAAACTTGTCGAATGGCGCCAAACTTCAGTACTTAAAATCTCCATAGGCGACGCTTTAAAAATAATTTGATGGTTACCCATTTAGAGTTCCAGAGGAGGTCTTGCGCTAGAATAATTGCTCTTGCTCTAACAATCGTGGTGATACCTCACATGTGTGGTAGCACGGAGGGATGGGGCGCTTTAAAAAAAAAAAAAATTCTCTTATTAATTTTATTTTTTACACTGTCTCTTTAATTATTTTTTTTTATCACTATTATTGCTGTCACAAGGAATGTAAACATCCATGTGTCAGCAATAGTCATGTGTCAGGTATTTTTTTGGAGGGTATAACTAAATCATTGATAAAAACACCGGGGTTAGTAGTCAAGGATTACAGCTTATAGCAAATCAAAAACCCGTCCCACCCATCAGGATGGGGTCCCTCAACAACAGAATCTAAATAAGAATGAATGAACCGCGCTAAGTGCCGCAAATATTAAATAAATATCACATTTGAAGCTGATGCAACTTTAAATTGAAAAAGTTGCTAGAAAGTCCCATACAAATTATTTGTACCAAAGTTTAAAAAAACTTTAAGAAATAAAAGTCCCAAATAAAGTGCTTGTGCTCTACAAAGCACAATGCTTGATAAGTGCTTACAGGACGGAGCCCCCACATAGATGTGAACTCACCCCTCTAAATGGACCAACTATTTCTAGTTTGGTCAATCACACATGTGGGGCAGTCCCCGTGGGTCCTCTATGGACTGGTGTGGTTTGGGATGGATGTTCCTCATATGAATGGATATGACAGAGAAAACCTCATTCCTCTATGGACGAGTGTTGTTTGGGGCAGATGTTCTTCATGTAAGTAGACATGACAGAAAAAGCCTCATTGCGCAGCAACATTTAAAAGATTTATTCCAGATAACAAGACATAGTAATTAAACTCACATGTAAAAGGTACCTAAAAGCCTGGCACCCGGTGTGAACAGCAGGTAAGTTCCCAGGAAATCTGCCCATGGGCAGTATTAAGCCGCCGCTGCGGTGTACTGGTCGGTTTCCGGGACCGGAAGTGTGTCGCGAAGACGCTGTAACGCGGGCCAACCTCTACGGATGTCAGCCAAACGGGCCGTCTTCAGGAAGTTGCTGAAATGGAAGTTTGATTTCAGCTGATTGGCTGAAATGACACTTCCGGTCCCGGAAACCGACCAGTACAGCGCGGCGGCGGCTTACTACTGCCTATGGGCAGATTTCCTGGGAACTTACCTGCTGTTCACACCGGGTGCCAGGCTTTTAGGTACCTTTACATGTGAGTTTAATTACTATGTCTTGTTATCTGGAATAAATCTTTTAAATGTTGCTGCGCAATGAGGCTTTTTCTGTCATGTCTATTTACATGAGGAACATCTGCCCCAAACAACGCTCGTCCATAGAGGAATGAGGTTTTCTCTGTCATATCCATTCATATGAGGAACATCCATCCCAAACCACACCAGTCCATAGAGGACCCACAGGGACTGCCCCACATGTGTGATTGACCAAACTAGAAATAGTTGGTCCATTTAGAGGGGTGAGTTCACATCTATGTGGGGGCTCCGTCCTGTAAGCACTTATCAAGCACAGAACTGCATACACTTTGTAGAGCACGAGCACTTTATTTGGGACTTTTATTGCTTAAAGTTTTTTGATGTTTGCTACAAATAATTTGTATGGGACTTTCTAGCAACTTTTTCAATTTAAAGTCGCATCAGCTTCAAATGTGATATTCATTTAATATTTGTGGCACTTAGCGCGGTTCATTCATTCTTTTTTTGGTATTATTTTGCACTTGCAAAGTTTTTATTCACTGCAGCTGTCTATTTATTTGGTATCATGTTATTTGCACTAGTATCCAGACTTCTTTGGCACTTTGGATTTTTTCTATTAACAGAATCCAAATACTCAAAAAACAAAACCTGACAGTCAAGGGGGGGGGGGGATCTGGTATCTATAAAGCCCCAAATCCCTCCATTGCATTTAAAAGTAGTCAAAACGGCTAGATCTGCATTTTTGAATGCTGACATTTTTTTTTAAAGCTGGTGCTGTTGGCTGACGAGTAAACCGGAAGTGACGTTGTGACGCTGCTTCGGGGTTACTATATCTTAAGAGACACAATGAAAGCCGATTATGCCTTTGTTTGGGTATCCGGCCAGCCGGCGGATGTGTTGGCTGGTCGCTGGGGCCACCCGGTGGGATGGGAGAGCCCAGACATAGCGGCGGGAGGCGACGTCCCCTCCTGCTGCTTGTGATGACAATTGAGCGGCTGTTTAGCCACATTGGTTGTTATCACAGGAAAGCCGACCGTCGGCTCAAAAAAAAAAAAAAAAAAAAACACAGTAGTGGGGTGATGCCTGCAGCTGCATATCTCCCCGGTACAACCACTTGTAGCAGAATGACGTACAGGTATGCGATTTTGCATCAAGTGGTTAAAATGCAACTACTATAAAGTACTTCAATTTGGCTTACTATCAGCCTCGTAGGTTGTTGGTCAGACTGGAGCAATGTGTCCCATGTTTCCAAATGCATGACAACATTGAACAGTAAGGTGTCCATTTTATTCTATGAGGCCCCTTCTCATCTGAGTGATGTGCTGTCATCCCAGAGAAGTACAGACACTTCTTTGGGGCAGATCACATGTTTTTAGTCCAACAGAATTCAATTGGAGCGCCTGAAAAACACACTTAACACGTGTTTTTGTGCCCAACAGCCAGTCTCCTCCTCCAAGTCACCTCCTTCCAATTGGCTGAAACAAAAGCCCTTACACCTGAACATGCATGAAAATCACATGTAAACACAACTGAAGAAGCCGACACTCACATGTGCACCTAGCTTTAGCATGTTGTAATTCAGGCAGAACTGGCCAATCAGTAGCTGTGTCTAAATGGTAACCATATTTTCTGTAGCAACCATGTGATCAGAGTCTCAGCAGCACTGGAATGAGCGATTTCCCGAAAAGGATGCAATTAGTCTTTATTAACCGCTTCCAAGCCGGTCCAAGGTATTTATACTTTCTTTGGGTCGGGGTGCACCCGGCAACCCGCTGTGATTGGACACATCGGGAGCCAATCAGCAGGAATGGCGGTCTGCCTATGTGAACAAGGCAGATCGCCGTTCTGTCAGAGGGGAAGATAGAGATCTTGTGTTTCTGCTAATCAGGGAAATGGATCTATGTCCTCCCCCAGTCAAATCACCCCCCCCCCCCCCCCATAGTTAGAAAGCACTCCCAAGGAACACATTTAAACGTTTGATCGCCCCTGATGTTAACCCCATCCCTGCCAATGTCATTAGTACAGTGACAGTGCATATTTTTAGCACTGATCACTGTATTGGTGTCCCTGGTCCCCAAAAAGTGTCACTTAGTGTCCGATTTGTCTGCCGCAATGTCACAATCTGGCTAAAAATCGCTGTTCGCCACCATTACTAGTAAAAAAATAATAATAATAATAATTCCATAAAAATATCCCATAGTTTGTAGACAGTATATGTAGCAGAATACATATTGGATTCAATTGATGAAGAAAATGTAATTTTTATTGGATATGTTTTATAGCAGAAAGAAAAACAATTTTTTTTTCTCAATTGTCAGTCTTTGTTTATAGCGCAAAAAACAAACAAACAAAAAAACAAAAACGTAAAGGTGATCAAATACCACCAAACAAAATATTTGTGGGGAAAAGGGACATGAATTGTATTTGGGTACGTCACACAACTGCGCAATTGTAAGTTAACGTAACGCAGTGCCGTATCACAAAAAAATGGCCTGGTCATGGGGGGGGGGGGATCTTCTGGGGCTGAAGAGGTTAATCTTGGTTTTATATTCTGTTATATCACTGAGGATCATTTTTAATAACATTCATGTAATGATAAGGTAGAGATCTACATGGATATTATTATTATACAGCAGGGCTTGACAAATTTGCTTGGAATCTAAGAGCCAGCTAAAAAAGTTAGGAGCCAGGTTTTTTTTTTTTTTTTAAACGACCGACAAAGCTTTATTTTCAATATAAAAATTAACCAATCTTAAATTTACACAGAGACGACTAGAACTAATGTGACTGCTTTTATTTCCTGCCATGCAGGGACACAAGACCACCATATTCTCGCTAAGGATCCAATCAGGTCCGCCTGAAAAACTAACAGGCGAACCTGATCAGACAGCCCGTGTGAAAGAGGCCAAGCAGGGAGATGACAAATAATAAATTCATTTTAATTAACCACTTCCTTCCCACAGGACGACTATATACGTCCTGTCTTTGAAGAGAGATACCGTTGTTATGGTAGCAGCTAGCTACCATAACCCCGGTATCTTCTTCAAGAGCCGGCGGTTCTCTTTCAGATAAAAGTGGTCTCTGCAGCAGATTAGCAGCGAGATCACTTTTATCGGCGGCAGGAGAGGGCCCCCCCTACCGCCGCTCTCCGGTGCCCTTCACCGCTTACCGTGGCCGTCGGTAACGGCGGAGGCGATCCAGATCTGTCCCTGGCCTGACATGGAGACAAGTGAGAGGAAGATGGCCCCCCCGCCCATCTTCAAGCCATTGCAGGGCAGAAGTCTTTTTGACCCCAGATGTCATATTTAAGAGGACCTGTCATGCTTTTTTTCTATTACAAGGGATTTTTACATTCCTTGTAATAGGAATAAAAGTGACTTTTTTTTTTTTTAAAAGAACAGTGAAAAAATAAAAAGTTAAAATAAATAAGAAAAAAAAAAAATTTAAATGTGCCCCATCCCTTGTAATAGAAATAAAAGTGACACAATTTTTATTTTTTTTTAAAAACAGTGTAAAAATAAAAAGTAAAATATATAAGAAAAAATAATAATTTTTTTAAATGCGCCCCGTCCCGCCGAGCTCGCTTGCAGAAGCGAACGCATATGTGAGTAGCTCCCGCATATGAAAGCGGTGTTCAAACCACACATGTGAGGTATCGCCACGATCGTTAGAGCGAGAGCAATAATTCTAGTCCTAGACCTCCTCTGTAACTCAAAACATGCAACATGTAGAATTTTTTAAACGACGCCTATGGAGATTTTAAAGGGTAAAAGTTTGTCACCATTCCACGAGCGGATGAAATTTTGAAGCGTGACATGTTGTGAATCAATTTACTCGGCGTAACATTATCTTTCACAATATAAAAAAAATTGGGCTAACTTTACTGTTTTCTTATTTTTTAATTTAAAAAAGTATTTTTTCCCAAAAAAGTGCGCTTGTAAGTCCGCTGCGCAAATACGGTGTGACAGAAAGTATTGCAATGACCGCCATTTTATTCTCTAGGGTGTTAGAATAAAAAATATATATAATGTTTGGGGGTTCTAAGTAAAGGGAAGGAGATGAGCAGGCAGTGAAAACATGTAGGGAAAGCTCCATTAGCATTGGTGGATGTCTTGTCATACCAACGGCCAGCACCAGAGGGCACCCGAAGGAAGGAACCAGGAACCATAGGACTGCAGTAGGCCGCAAAGCCGGGGCCTCAATTACCGGCGCGGCCCAGCGCGATCGCGGCGGGCGGGGGAACGAACACAGGATACCTCAGCTGTGCCGCCCCAGGCGCTAGGTCGCTAATTCTAGTCGCATTTGTGGGCACAGATTGGGCACATGTGGACGGCCATGGGGTACATACCTGGCCATCCACATGTTGCCCCTTCCCTGGTGGTCCTAGTGGCGATCCCTGGTGGCCCAGTGTGGTCATCTGAGGGGGGGCTGCGCTGATAAACAATCAGCGCAGACCCCCCCCTGTCAAGAGAGCCACCGATCGGCTCTCCTCTACTTGCGTCTGTCAGACGCGAGTGAGGAAAAGCCAATCAATGGCTCTTCCTATTGACATCGTGATCAGATGTGATTGGACACGGCTGATCACGTGGTAAAGAGCCTCCGCCGGAGCGGTGTGTCAGGCTGACACACCACTCCACCGATCGCTGCGATGCGCGGCAGCATGCAATCCTGCTGGACATCATGTGACACCCAGTCAGGATAACAGAACCACCGCCCAATCGTCATCTGCTATGGGCCGGGCGGGAAGTGGTTAATCTAGCCTAATACGCATTTCAATACTGTCAAGTTAAAGGGGATGTATAGCTAAAATATTGTTTTATAGAGTCGGGATAGGTTAAAAACCCTGAGTTATTTTTTATTTTCTTGCTGTTTGTATACCATTTGTCAGATTTCCCTTCACTTCCTGTCCCAGAGACAGGAAGTTAGAGGAAATCTCCCCAAATAAGGATAATTCTCTTCTTAGACAGATGTCCCAGGAACAGGTGCCTCCTTTGGAAAAATGTCTTTTACCTTTAGTTTTTGGGGACAACTCTAGTATTTTGCATTTCCCCTGACAGCAGGCACGAGGATAAAGAGAGGGGTGAATTTTCCCAATGGGGACCCAGCACAGCAATAAAAGCCTGACAGAGGATCCAACCCTTCCCCCCCATGTCACTCTGAACTGAAAAAAAAAAAGTTTGCTCAAAGACTTTAATCATGACCAGCATGTAGTTACATCTCCCAACGGTTCCAGATCCTGCAACACTGTCTAGAGAATTCAACATATTCCCATGGTCCAGTGCATCCATCCAGAAGATATCCCAGTTATCTGTGCAGCTCCTCCGTGTGTATTACATACACACAAATCATTCCCCTCCCTGAACTAAAAAACACACAAATACTCCTGCACTGCCTAGATATGACTTTTTCTTCTCAGGAGCTGCCAGCACACACGGTTTGTGTTAGCACTAGGAATGCATCAACTTTTTTTTTATCCACAAGTACCAGTATCGATACGTTCGGTCAAGTACTCGCTGATACTTTGCAGTGCGATTTGCATCAATATAAAATCAATGGGTGCAAATTACACTGCAAAGAATTGCAGCCCCCCCCCCCCCCACACTTCAGTGATTCGAGCCATCCACTGAA